>NC_072474.1:105919189-106220522 GCF_027574615.1 Eptesicus fuscus | reverse complement strand
TGGCTGGAGATCCAATGGAATGGAGGATGTAAGTGAGCTGTGATTCATAATTAATTGCTTGGCTTAAAAAAAAAGTAATATTTAGCAAACACCTTAGAAGATTCTGACCCAGCAGGTACTTTATGCTAGGGTTTGAAAGGTTATAATTTTTGTTTTAAATCTCCTCAGGAAAAAGTTATAGCAAATATCTAGATTATGTAAAATTATATAACTATATTACATATATAAATATATATCATACTCACATATATCTGTATATATTATAAATATGTATATATTTTAAAATATATATTTTTCCATGTATAAGATACCCCCATGTATAAGATGCCCCTCAATTTTCCAACCCAAAATTTAGAAATCAATATTTTAAACATTTTGCTGGTTTTCTTCTTAAGGCCTTCTTCTTTTTTGGCATCTTAAGGAGTTGTTCTTCCTGTTTTCTCCACTGTCTGTTCACACACTCAGTGGAAGGAAGTCCAAATTATCTCTCTAGAGCTCTATTTCCATGCTCTTTTGCATAGCTGGTTACATTCAGTTTGAATTTTGCAGAGTAAAATAATCACTTACCGGTATTTATCTTTTAATTTTTTGACAGCTTTATGAGCTCAGAATGTGCTGGTCCCTGTTGCATCTGCACACTCTCCACCTCCACCTACAATTACAGCATCAGCTGACCAGTAACAATAATGCTTATGTTTGGAGGATGCCTTTTTGACAAGGTATGGGCAGCTACACACCATGCTGCTCCTTCCTCGGCTGACTTCCGTGTATGAGACTCCCCTCTAAAGACTTTAGAAAATAATAGCATCTTATACATGGAAAAATACAGTACATATATAATCTATAGGTATACTTTATTCTAGAAATTCCTTATCTACAACTGTATCCTCTATTTTGACACATAAAATTGCATATATACCAGGCTGCTAATTCATTACAGCTATTTTTAATTATTAAAGAACTGCAGGCAACTTAAATTTCCACATAGGGGATTTAATTAAATAAATTATTATATAGCCAAACAGTGTTGTGCCTTGTAAGAAAAAAAAATTTAGATTTATATAGTTGGAATTAAAGAAAAGTTATCCAAGAGATATTGTTAAAATATGATAGATTGTAGCACAGTGCAGACAATTTTAGGAAAGTGATAGAGAGAAGAAAGTGTTTCCTTTTCATCTTAAATCCTTCTCTATGGGCTCAAATTTATTACTTGGATTTTGCTAGCAGTCATCCCTTTTATAATGTAACAGATAAAATAAATGATAAGTACACAACAGTAATTCAGATATTTTGATATTCATCCTATACTCAGAGCACTGTGGGCCTCATATGATGTTGGGGTGCTAAAATAAGGTTTAATGACTAGAGAACTATTCAATCAAACCAACAGTATTAATTAAAAGTTTCATCCAGGGCTGCCTGGTGTGGCTCAGTGGTTGAGCATTGACACTATGTGCTCGAGGTTGCTTTATAAAACCCTTTCTGTGACAATGAAATTGCATGCGATATGAAAGTGTACCATTCCATCCCACCCGCTTAGTATAGCACCTTATGAACAGCTCATCAAATACTGACAATGTTAACACAACTGTGAAATCCAACAAAAATAATAAAAATTAATGTGCAAAAGTCCCCCATGTGGTGAATCAATAATGACATTGTGACCCTGATAGAAAACACAATTCGGGCAGTTACTAAACTGGAAATATCCATCTTCCATGTTGGCAGATATTTTTTTTAGTAACTATTATATGTTATTCTTGTGATGAAAGGGCAGGGAGGTGACAGGGCCAACAGTGAGGGCCCTGGGAACCAGGAGCCTTGGATCCTATTCTAAAAGACAGAAAGATAAGCCTTGAACACACTACTTAACCACCCTGTATTTCTGCTTCCTATCATCTTTGAGATGAGAAGATCACTAACCAGACACCCCACAAAGGGGTTGAAAGGGCTTATGAGCAAGTCCCTGGAAAATACTTTGAACTCCCCCAAAGTAAGCTTTTACAGAAGTATAAAGCCTCCCATCAAAGGACCTCTATGAGACATCAATGAGTAGTCTGTGGAGAAGATATTGTCTAGGCCTGACACTGAAGGGTCCTTTTCATTAAAATAATTGCTTCAGCAATTTCTTTTCTTTTTTTCCTGGATCATATGCATCCTGAACAAACCCTGAGCCCCTTCTCAGGTGACTGTGAGGCTCATTTTTGGCTCATTCAGCTGCACTATTCAGCCAACAAGGATAAAATGTTTCCCTCACTGCCTCTGGCTTCAGGCATTGCTAGAAAGCATTCATCTGGGGAGAGAAAAGTAGACTATGTTCAATAGGCTATTTATGACCTCATGGTCTCTGGCCACATGGGAGGCAGGACTGAGCTAATTCACTCATACCAATTATTCAACCTGTTCTAGAATCTCAGCTTGTTCTCCAGTTCCCAGCCCGCATTATTGAGTACGACCTGAGCATAGAGCCCCATGGAGGAATGCTCCATCAGTCCCAGAAAAGGAATGCCCAACAATCAGTGTATGGCTAAACAAAACGTGGTATAAGCATACATTAAATATCATCCTATATAATAAAAGACTAATATGCAAATTTTCCCCTTGGGAGTTTGACCACTTGCTATGACGTGCACTGACCACCAGGGGGTGGCACAGAACAAAGGAAGCCAGGGAAAGAAAGGCCTGATCAGCCCTGATCTCCAACCAGGCCCAGGGACACTACCCTGTCAGAAGCCAATTTCAGCATGTCAGCAGGGCTGAATCATCTGGGAATGGCTAAAAAGCATCTTCCCCAAACCTGAATAGGATAATTGTTTGCTGCCAGACAGCTCAGGGCATTTCAATCTGCATGTTATTGCCTCCTGTTGGCCAAACACCTGAACAGCTGTAGGCTATTCCCCAATCTTACAATGATTCTGTAAACCCTACCCTTTGAAGTGTATTATCTCCACCTTGCCTTAGGACAAATTGTGTTAATAAAAGCAGGGTCAAGAGTCAAGGAGGTAGTCTTTAGCTCCTTTAGCTAAAGCTCCTCTGACCCCCAATGCCTTTCAAAACTATCTTTCGTCTAAGGACTCCTTCTTGATCTACGCAGCAGCTCCTTTCTCCAGATTGCTGAACCCTTTGTAATGCTGGGACAAGAACCCCAGCACTACCCATGCATGAATTTCATGCACTCTAGTTCAGATATAAATGGGAATGAGTGAAGTACTGATGCAGGCTACAACATGGATGAATCTCAAAGACATTATGCAAGACATTGTGCTAAGTGAAAGAAATGAGACACAAAATTTCTTATACTACATGATTCCATTTATATAAAATATCCAGAATATGTAAATTCAAAGAGACAGAATGTAGATTGGTTGATGTTAGGAGCAGGGGAGAATGGGAAATGGAAAGCAACTGCTTAGTGGGTATAGGTTTTGGGTGAGGAAAATGTTTTGAAACTAGATAGAAGTTGGGGATATACAACATTGTAAATATAAATGAATGAACCAATGAATGAACAAATGAATAGTTTTCCAGGTATTTACTGAGTAAGAACCCTGCTCTAGAGGATCAAACATGGCTATTATACCATTACCATTGTAACTATAGAATGCTGGCTTCATAGTATGCAACTCCATCAATCACTGCTTCATTTCTCATGGCTCCTCTCACTGTGACTCATCAGCTTAAGAGCGTCAGTAGAATGTTAGCTTAGTACAAATGCATCTCCCCAGGCCCCACTGCAGACCTACAGACTCAGAATCCCATAGAGGGAGACAGTGCTGTGTTATGCATTTTCCCAAGTGACTCATACATATTAAATTTTAAAATGATGCCAGAGCGGTGGAAGAACCTCTCTGGACCTTGCTTTACTCTAACTAATCTATTATTTTTCTGAGCTTTTCTCTTTGCTCCAGCTCCTCTGCTAAGTGTTGAGTACACATTCTCTCTTTTAATCTTGACAAATAATAGGAGAGGAAATTTCATGGAGAGGGAGGCAATAACTTGCTCAAGAGTACATATTTAGAAATGGGTGAAACCAGTAACCAAACCTAGGTTTATTTTTTCTCAAATTTAACACTTTCCTCCCAACACTCACCATATTCCATTTAGTAATTATCAGGTCCTGGCCCCTCATGGTCGTTCTCTCTATCTTCTAATATGATCCATACTCACCAGATAATCACCTTCACTCATTCCTGATTCATCCATAAATGAGCCACTATTTTCAATGATTTTCTCTTGAAGTTTCCAGGCCTTTCTGACTTCAGGGGAAGCTGACTCCTTACCTGTGCCCCATCACTTCTTCTCAAGTCCAAGTTCACGTGGATGGGTTCTTCTAATTCTGCCCTGTCTACTGCATCATATCCTTGCACCTGCCTATGTCCATCATTCCCACACCTTTGGAAGCAGTGGCCACTTTTCCTTAACTTCTCACCACTTCTCACTGCCTGGGCCACTTTCACTCCCAAACTCATGCCCCCATCCTGGACTCTCCTTCTCCACTAGCTCTAATCTTACCTTTGTTTAAATATGTTTAAATTCTATACCGCATTTCCAAGTAATAATAATATCTGACTTTGAAGTGGTTTGTCTTTATGTTCTTAATCTCTCTGATGCCTATCCTCTTTATTTTCTCATCACCTCTTCCTGCTTTAACTCCACTCTCCTCCTGACTCAGCTCTCTTCAAATTTATCAAAATCTGTCTTCAGGACAAATCCATTTGTCAATGTTCAGCTTCTCCTCAACATCTGCTCACTGACATTTTATCCTCCTAAACTCTCTGCTCCTCAGCCTCTGGGATGTTCAATCTTCAACCTTTGTTTTTTGTTGTTGTTGTTGTTGTTTTTCTTTTTCTTTGTCTTTTTTCTTGTTCTTTGCCTCTACTTAAGCAAGCTCCTCAAATTTTTTTAACCCTCAGAATCTTTACCTCTAAAAAAGAAAAACTAATATATAATTTAGGATGTTGTCACAGAGGTGTAAGGAAGTGGAATGCTTGTTTTACTTATTTACTCACGTAGAACACATTTGCTGAGCATCAGCTGTATGCAGAGCACTGGGCTAAATGCTGGGTATAAACATGAAATAAACATGGTCACTGACATTGGGAAACTTGACAGCGACTTGAAGAGACACCTTGACAGTCATAGTGCTTTACTCATCCATTTATTTATTTGGTTAATTTCAAATGGGTGTGTATGCTAAGTTAGGCACTTATCTATGCACTGGAGAGAGAGAACAAGGAACAAGTTTGAGGAAGTCAGTGTCCTCATGAAGCTTACAGTTTACTGGTAATAGTCATCTATCCATCTAAATAGTATCAGAGAGCAGCAAATTGCTATGAAGGAATAAAAACAAGTAATAAAACACTGAGTTGGGGCAGTGAAGTGTGTTAGAAATGGAGTCAGAAGCTACTTCTCTGTGGAGGTGACATTTGGACTAAGACCTAAATGATGACAAGGAAAATCAGATGCTCAGAAAAGTGTTACATTAAGGTGGGATAGCAAGTGCAAAGGCCCTGAGGTTTAAATGAATTTAGTATGTCAAAGGGGCAGAAAGAAATCCATAGGAGCTTGTCAATGGCAAAGGGATTAAGTAAGACAGTCTGGAGAGGTCTTAGATGCCATGCTAATTAAGGAGACTGGATTCAATACTAAATGCAAAAGAAAGTGACCAAGAGATTTTAGTAGGAGAATGCCATAATCTGATAAATACTTTTAAGGGTCCTTTGAAAGCTGGATTACTGATTATATCAGGGAACAGTGGAAGCAGGAGGACGCATTACGAATCCATTTCAGTAGACCAGGCAAGAGATGATGCTGGAATTGGGGTGGCAATGGTGATGGCATGAAATGCTCATATTTTGATTATAGTATATGGTATATGCTATATACTTATTGATTTACTTAGTGTTTTATATTTTATATACAAAAGTTAAGTTCTTTGAGCACTTGGACTTCATTTTGGTCATTTCTCTATCTCCCAGGATCTAGAACAGTTACTGATATACAGTAGGTGCTAAATAATTAAACATTTGCTAAATAAATGGACAAATAGCTTGGGAATTGTTGCTGAGACAAACCCCTAAGTTTTTAATTTGATTATTTGGGTTGAGAGTGTGTTATCAACCGAAGTGGGAAAGACTAGAGGATGAACGAGCTTGTGTACGGAAGGCAAGAGTTCCATTTTGGCGTGTTAGATTTGCTATGCCTCAGAGAGTCGATACTGACACACTGTGTCTGGAGCTTAAGGCTAGAATGCTTTTTTCATCTATTTCAACTTTGTCTCCTCATTTGCTTTGCAAGCTCGGCAAGAGCAGGGGCTCCCTTAACTTCTCTAGGCATGTTCCCCAGACTCGCGGTATCAGCTTACCCTGAAACTTGTTAGAAATGCCCCACCCCAAACCAACTGAAGGAGAAACTCCAGTGGAGGGTCTAGTCATCTGTGTTTTAACAATTCATGATTCAACACCTCATGATCCTGATGCACACTAAAGTTGGAAAATAACTGGTCTCAAACACGGTTAGAGTCATCAGAAAGAGGAGAGCAGTAAATGGATGGTTTGGGTGACTTCAAACTCTCAAATTATTCTGATTTTTTTCTTGCCTCTCATCAAATCTCCTTTCATCCACTAGCTTTCCTCAGCTGCTTTAATTAGTTTGTCCAACGAATCAGATTTATTTCTATTATTTTAAATTGCATAGCAATGGTAACAACAGAAGTTTCCAAAAATAGTCTTAGTGTTTCAAAACACTTTCTCACCTGTCATTTAATTTTAGCTTCGGAGCAGCTATGAGAGAGTAGAGATGGGAGTTCTAGCCTCACATCACATATGAACATATTTAGGCAAAGTTCCATTAAGTGGTTTATTTATTGGTAATCACATGAAAATTTAGGCAGGACTGACACAAAAATAGTTGTTGGTAAATATGGGATAAATAACTCTCAACCTCAAGTATTTCTCATAAAACTCTGATGTTATCCAATATGTAATAGATGCTCAAATATTGATTTACTAATTCCTAAAATAGGCATTACAGGATCCAAGAAAATGCAGACTCACCTTAGCAAGGAAAAGAGAGAGAGAGACGGAGAAAGAGAGAGAGACAAAGACAGAGGGATATAACCCAGCTAATCAGCTGTTCACATCAGCAATACGAGGATTTCTTGGGAGGAGATATACATTATAATCCAAAGTTATTAACTATGGGTTTCTTCACCTCTTTAAGAGTGTAATTGATAGAATTCTTGATGCCTTTACTATTCTCAATTAATTGCATGCATTTGAAAGTGTTACAGTGTTCCTGTATGTTGACTTCTGTTTTGAATTACCTGAACAATGCAAAGAAAAAAATGAAAAATAAAACACTGCAACAAAAAACTGACAACATCTTCCTTACTCTAAGATTGCCTCTTGCCAATGTTATCTGCCTCACTTATTTAAAACCTAAATAATATCCCTTCCCCTACTGGAATGCTTTTAGGCTATCAGATGCATGATGATAATGAAACATTCCTAGATTTGCATGAAGCTGTGACTTAGTTTAGGAAGTCCTAGACACAGTTGTTTGGTTTTTATCCGAATGGACATTATAACCTAAGAGGGGCATTATTTTGTTCTGTAGTTAGAGACTGAAACACTAATGACACTGATCATGATAATAATAGCAAGCATATTTTGAGGGCCTACTCTGTTCCCGCCACTCAGCTATGATTTCACATGGATGGTACCATTTAACCATCCCATGAGTTAGGTTGGATTTTTTCTGTCCTTATGGTACAGATGGTCCAACTATAGCTCAAAGAGTTAAATAGTCTCCCAAATGACACTTATAGCTAGTAGTAAAACTGGGACTTGAACTCTGAACTGTCAAACTCCCAAACCTGTATATGAACTACTTTTACCAATTACTCCCTGAATGCCTGTCAGAAGACTTAATGATTCAGACAATAAGTAAATCCTAACTCCCTTCCATGGCCCCCAAGTTTCTGGATTCTGGATACTGCCTCAGCTTTTCAACATTTTCCCTCTCACTCATTATGTTCCAAGATACAGAACCATTCAGTTCCTTAACCACATGATGCTCTTTCCCATCTCAATGCTTTGCACACAGTTCCTTCTTCTGGAAAACGTCTCCCTGTCCTTCACAAGGCTGAATCCTTCCAGTCTCTCAGGTCCTGGTTTTAACGTCAGCTCACCAGATGACACCCCCATAGCAGCTGCTGTCAGCACTCTGTCCGAAACACCTTGGGTCTCCCTTTCATCTTCCTGAACATGAACTCCCAGTGCCGTTTCACTTCCAAATGCCAGAAAATGTGTCTCTCTGCTCAAGGATGACTTTCAGACAGATGGCTTTGGTTATACACTGAGAGTTGAACGTGTGTATGGATTTATATCCCCGTCCATCCCAGGATGCAGCCTTAACCAGTCCCTGATGGATGAAGGGTACGAATGTTTCAACATCCTGGATTCATGATGGGCTCAACTCTGCATTGGAATTCTAATTCCCTGGCAGCTCTCCTGCAGGACTGACCAGTGATGCCCTCTGAGTCCCTGATTAATACTGCACTCTTGTGTGTCCTCCTTCCTTTCCTGCCCCCCTTCCCCCTTCCCTACCATCTTTCCCTGGGAACACCTTGTAATAAATCACATTGACACAAAATCTCATCTCAGGATCTGCTTCTGGGAAGGCAAGCTAAGCGTACACTCCAACTTTTACCCATTATTCCACAGCAACACACACCGTTTATTGTTTTTTCTAGCATGGGTCAAAGCTGTTATTATTCATTGGGTTGCTTGTTCACTTATGTATTGCCTACATCACCAGGACTATGAAGAAATTGAGGGCAGGGATTGAATCTTTCTTTTTTGAACCATCCCCAGCATCTAGTAGAGTATTTGGGCAATACTAGTTGCCTAATTAATATTTATTTAAAGAATGATTAAATAACTAGCAAAACATTTCCCAATGTGCCTCTTCATCCAGGCTAAATTACCTGTGCCTTCTCTGGTTTCCAGGGCATTCATCTGTTACAGTAGTCATCTAGTTAGGTAATAACAAAAGAGAAGGGAGATGGCTGGCTAAGCCTGATTAACTAGGAAGGGGCAGCTTTACAGACACTCCAGGGGACAGACCCATTGCCCTGCCAAGAGAGTTAACAATCCTCCAGACTCTCTTTCCAATGGCAAGCAAAGCAGCCCCTCCCATAAATTAAACAGGTTATGGGGGGGCAGGGACAGGAGGGCATTAAAAGGGAAATTCCTATGCCAAGGTTTGCACAGAAGCTAAAATAGTGACCAAAAAGGGGAGGAGTCTAGCCTGGGAAAATTTGAGAAAGGGGATTGTTTATGGAGAGAGCCCATCATAAGCCTATGAAAGAGATTGGATAGTTTGAAAGAAAGCTTCCTCCTTCCCAAACCCAAGATAATATAATCAAAGCTGAACAAAGGCCCAAGACGTTCATGTGTTCTCAGTAGCAGCCACATGGGTCTAGATGTGTCAGCTAATCCCAATCTGGGCACCACTGGGCCGTGGAGGCAGATGTCCAGATGGGGAAATGAGACACAGAGAAGTTCTGCCAGTTTGCAACCCCAGAGGCTGGGCTTCTTCTGCAGGGAGAGGAAGCTGAGCCACTTAGTGATGGATGAGACATCAGGTACCTGGGTGCATCCTTTGTTTTCACCCCAATAAACCTTTCCACTATTGCTCATATCCTCCTATGCACGAGTTCCCAAGATGCTTTTCTTGCGACTCTGTGGAAGAATTCTACTTCCACCAGCAACACATCAAGCAGCTTCTGATTGGGATCCAGGTTTTCATGAGAGCTTGACTATAAGGATAGCCTATTTGGTCATGTGTACGCTGTCCATGTGACAATTGTACTTGTTACAAAATGTCATTATCCTTTGAGAGTTTACTATGTGCCAGGTAGTACTAAGATAGAAATATAATATTTTATTAAATTCCAGAATATATCTTTATGAGGAAATGCATTATCCATGTTTTTGAAAGAAGCAAAATATGACTCAGAGCTAAAGAATGTGCCCAAGGTCACTCAGCTTGTACATGGTGAAGACTCTACTAGAACCCAAGTCTGACCACAACACTCGCATAGTGCTGCCTCTGTCCTCTGTGAGGTGTGCTTAGCTCGAGTCATCCTCTGGGAAATTAATCAAGTGAAAAGAGTAAACTTATGGGTCTTCAAAGCAGACAACAGAATCCTACAATGCCCTGACTTATTTGAGCCACTACCCAGCTCCAGCTGGTCATGATGTTCAAAATGCCATCACCGCTTTCTGCTCTGGGAAGTCAGTCCTGTAACACAACCTTGTCTGACCCCAAAATCGTAGCTCATGTTCTGCTACGTATGAGGAGTGCTGAGGATCAGGGAACTTCTTTGCTTTCTGTGCCCCAAGAACAATAGTGGAGATGCTTTGATAGGGGCTTAGTACGGGTGGAGGGAAGTTTTAAAAGAGCTCTTCTGTTGCCCAGTGTTTTACAAAATAAATTTTGGTCTAGAAGTCATGAAAAGCCAAGGGAAGGATTTAGAGATCGCACTGAATTTTTAATATATTAAACTACTTATATGTAGCCAACATCCACATATAGCAAGTACGCACTTGAGATGAGATAGACGCACCAAAATAAGAACCGGAAAATGTCCTTCCAACACCAGTGTAGGGGCAGGGATAGTTTGCATAGTGGTTAAGGACACAGTGTTGAAGTTTTTCTCAGCATCCTCCCTGCTGATTTGGAGTGCTGGCTCTACCTTTTACTTACTAACTGTGTTATTGGATCTCTCTGTGCCTGAGTCTCTTCAGGTATAAAATGATAGTAAAAATACCACACCCAACTCCTAGAGTTGTCCAGAAGATTAATGAGTTATTATTTGTAAAATGCTAAGACAGTGTCTAAAACAGAATGAGAAGTTTGTTCAATAAATAAAAGAGATTGAAGCTAGAATAAAATGGACACAAGATATTACAGGCATGTAGAAAAGGAAGAGTTAATTCAATCTCGTATCAGACTGCGAGGACCAGGAAAAGGATCACAGGAATGTAACATTTGAGGTGAGTCTCCAGAGATGATTTGGACTCCACCCAAGAAGGAAATAAAGGGAAGAAAAAGAGGGAGCTGGGCAGAAGCAAGAGAACAGGCAGAAGCAGGGAGATGAGAAGCTGTTTGTTACATGCCTGGGTATATTTGTAGAAGGAGTGAAAAGAGAACTGGTGAGATAGAAGGCCTTCAGTTAACAGGAGTCAGGCTGTGAGGGGTTTTTTAGGGTAAAAATAAATTCTTACTTTATGTTATCCATGAAGTACGCTTAGAGAATGTCAAGACAGAAAAAATTTCATGACTAGATTTGCAATCTACAGAGATCACTCTGATCACAAGGTAGAGAATGGATTTTATTGAGTGCAGTTGAAATCATGGAAACTACTTACTGCTACAGGAGTGAGTCAGGCAAGAGGGCAAGAGCCTGAAAGAATGAACTATTACGAGAAAGGAGATTCTGGGAAATAATAGCAGCACACAAACCAATTTTGTTTGGAATGGTCAGATTTGTAGTAGCTTATTTTCAGTGAAAGTATTGACCTCTGCGGCAGAGAGATAGAAGCACAATCAAAAATAACCTTCACAATCAGAAATCCTTGCTCTAAATTGAAAGCCATCAGTCGTCCCTCATTTGATGAGTGGAAGAGCAAATAAATACACACTATTTATTTTTGTCTTTTGAACACATGGAATAATCAATTTTTATGTAGCCTGGGACTGAAGAAACAATAAAATATTAAAGGCCTAAGGAACTGTGTAAATTACCTCTAAGTAAAATATTTATTGGGGAATTAACTCAGGAAGATTGTAGTAATAATTAGTTAACATTTCTTGAGCTTTGCTCATTTCTAGTATGCTAGCAATTTGTGGGTGTTATCTCATTTAGTCCTCTCAGTAAACCAATGCTTGTCCCATTTCACAGCTGAAAAAATAGGCATTTACAGAGATTTACATACTCATTTCAAGTCACAGGAATATTAAGTGACAGAACAAGAATTCAAGTCTTTCCAAATGTTAGGGAACCCATACTAATTATGCCTGTGGTGTTAGCTCTAATCACATAAGTGTTTGAAGTTAGGCATAACTTTTAGGGAAATAAACATGCCACATCTCAGAGCTTGCTGTGGACAATAAAGACATTGGTTTTACTAGTCCAGTTTATGTCTGCCCAAAATTATCTGTGGGTTTTTATAGAATGCTGTCTTTATTGAGATCATCATGTGACTTAAACTAACAAAATATTATTTAAAAGCAGAATTCCAAGCAAGCAAAATGAACAAAACAAACACTGAGGACAACTGATACCATCTGAAGACAGTTCCTGGATAACAGAAAGGGGTATAATGCAGAGGGGATAACTTGGATGATCTGGTGTCAGTCAGGATGAAATTTGAATCCCAGGTCTGTCACTTACTACTAGTGAGATATTGGGCAAATCACATAACCCCTCCAAGCCTCAATTTCCTTATCTATAAAACAGAGACAATAGCTACCATAATATAGGCTACTGATGAGATTAAATGAGATGGTACAGACCAGTGTCAAATTCAGCTATCACCACTGTAGGATAATCTGGTGTTGACAAAAATGATGGATATTGGCGCAAGTTTAGATATATTTTTTCCAAATAGGACTGACTCAAAAAATTTTCTTACTGAGCCCTAACCAGTTTGGCTCAGTGGATAGAGCGTCGGCTGGGGACTCAAGGGTCGCAGGTTCGATTCTGGTCAAGGGCATATGCCTGGGTTGTGGGCTCAGTCCAATGTGCAGAAGGCAACCAATCAATGATTCCCTCTCATCATTGATGTTTCTATCTCTCTCTTCCTCTCCTTTCCTCTCTGAAATCAATAAAAATATATTTTAAAAAATTTCTCTTATTGAATGTGCCTACCTAGGATACTATTCATAATGACAGTTTCCTACTGTTTTAGGTGTACTTTTAATTGAATTTGATTTTCATTGAAGAGTGCATTAAGCTGCTTTTTAGTTCTCTCAGGAGGATAATGTCACAGCCCCTATGTTTGAGTAATCTCAGGCCCTGAATAGGAAAGGTAGATTTTAAAAATCTCTCTCAGAGTTATTTTTATACCATCTCTCCTGTGTAAACATAACAATCCTGCAGCTAAGTTTTAAAACATATTTTAAAAGGTCACTTTTAATGAGTCGGGCTTCTCACGTATCAATCTTTTACATTTACATTTTCTGAGATTTCAACAGCAGAGCTTTCTTTAACTGAATAAATATTCAAGTCGTAGAGTGTATTTTGAAAACGACTATTTGCATAATAATGTTTTTGGATGAAAACAAAGTCTCCGACTGCACATAAACAGGTTTTACTGATCTTTAATGGGACCAAGTGAAATACAGAGGCTTTTACCATCAAACACAGTGCTGTCAACATTCAAGAACGTTTGTATAAGGCTGCATTTTCCATTCTAATGTTTTCTTACAGTAACACTAATAGAACATGTTTTCTTTCACTAATTAGCCACTAATGTTCTATAAAATTAATTTGGAAGACAGATCACTGGCAGAGCTCTAATTAATGAGCTTGACTTTGTCTTGAAGGTGGCAGGAGGGAACAGGGAGTTACAGATGTGTATTGTCTTCTGCTTAAGTCAAGGGGAAGATTTCTTTTGCATGTGGTCTTTGAACCTGAGGGATATTTGATCTAAGGAGCAATTCATTCACCAATGCTTTCTAAACATCTATTTTATGTTAAGCAGTATTTTAGGGATGGAGTGGGGATGGATAGGCAAGAGGTAACGGAATGCCTAAATATAATAGTTCAAGGGCTCAGTAGTCTGGAGTTTGAATAGGAAATAGATGATTCAAATCTACTGTGCTAAGGATTGTGATGGAGACAGTTTGAGGTGCCTTAGTTCAAATATCTCACAGGCTTGGGGCATTTGTTTGATATTGAGGAGGATAACCAAGATTCGGAAATTGGGGGAAAGGATGGTGCAGGGTGTCTATCAGGCAGGAGGAATAGCATTGCAAATGTCCAAGTACTGGCAGATGTTCTCTTGATTAGGGACCAACAAGTACTTCGGTATGAATGGGAGGCAGAGTTTCAAGAAGATAGGTTAAGAATTTAAGACTGAACAATGAGCAGGGGCCCATCCACCCTGTTAAAGAGTCTGGCTTAGTTTCATAGGGGAGAGTGGTATAATCATAATTTAGCTATAGTGAGGAAGAAGGGCTAGAGCTGCTAGGAAGATGATGTATTGGATCAGAAGATAATTGGGGTATTTAATAGACAGGGTTTGGTGACTGACTGAGTATATCAAGTAATGGCCATTGGGACTTACTCTATGTGGGCAAATCCAAGAAATCCATCTGGAAGTTTTTCCCTTCCTAATGTATGCTCATTCCGTGCTTAGAGTGGCCTGGGTGAATACTGCCATCACTGACAGGACTCACATCAACTAAATCAGAAATTTGCAAGGAGGGAAGAGAAACCAAATGGCTCAATAGATGAGTAGAAAAACAATGAAGACTGCATGGAAAGAACAGGGATTCTGGCAGTCGGAGCTCAACTTAAGGCACCACCTGTAACAGCTGCATGATTTTCAGAATTGTTCTCGGTTGTGTATGTGACCCCCCAAAAACAGATTAAGAATAGATCCTAAATGAAGTGCACCTTAGATTTTCCCTGTATTACTCTTCTGGTTTTGAGCAAAGCTCATTTGTGTTTATCCTGTGGGGCATCTTAATACTTAAATCAGATGAGTTGGGGTGGAATGTAGGTGGTAGATGATAGCTTTTCACACTCCATTTAAATAGATTGGTCACCAGAGAGTCTCAGAATCTCACAGACTCTTCAAGCTCTGAGTGATCTTAAACACTAGGACAGCCCAGACAGTGTGGCTCAATGGTTGAGCTTTGACCCATGAACCAAGAGTTTATCAGTTCCATTCCCGGTCAGGGCACATGCCCAGTAGTGGACGCATGGGAGGCAGCAGCCAATCTATGTTTCTCTCTCATCTGATATGTCTCTGTCTCTATCCCTGTCCCTTCTCCTTCCTCTGAAATCAATAAAGACATATTAAAAAAACAACAACACTAAGAGAGTGGTTCTCAACCTTTTCTAGTAATTGGCTTTTTTTATCAAATCAGCACTTATGAAAGCCAAAATGCCAAAATGAAAAGGATAAACGTGGAGCAGCTTTGGTTGAAGAAAGCATGAGGCCCCATTAGACCCATTCTCATCTCACAAGGAATAGCAATTCTGCAGAAACCACCTTGCTAATGTGCGCACGTACTCACAGGCCTGAGAGGTGACTTTTGCTAAGGGGACGACAGCAACTCAAAAATGTTCAGATGACAAAGTATCTAGTAACCATGCTATCGGTAGCATAATAGTATGAAATAGATATAGATTTAATTCTACCAAATGGACTAAGGTCAATTCAAATTACAGAAAGTAAGAATATTTTACATGTAATAATTATCTGTACATATTAAGAAATGCAAAGCCATCAAAATATGATCTACTACTCTTTCTTGGTTTCCCTGTCAATAGATAAATATTTGCTATTTGCTCATTCAAGTTATTGCTTTTCAGAATTTTCCAGCAGACAATAATTTAATGTTAGATTATAGAAGAAAACTTGAAATTGCAAAAGCTCTATTTACAATTTTTCCCCTGCAAAAGGAGAAATGCTGCATTATTCAGTTTGGGATAGAGAGAAGCATGCTGGTTCAACTTGAAATACTAGTACTTCTTAATTTTATGGTTTAAGAACGAGTGTTTTATTTCTGGTCAACTGATTTTAATATATAAAATCTGATGCATATAGAAAGTCCTTCTACAAGATCATTAACCAAAATTTTATTTATTATTTCTTCAGCAGTTTATTTTTGCTTCAACTTGGTCAGACACCAAGGACATAGTTTTTAGTCTAGAAGATTCATGGCATAACTCTTACTTCTTGCTTTGATAGATAAGATGAATCAGAAACATTGTGTTGATCTTCCATTTTACTCTAGTTTTGTCTTCCCTGGTGGAATGAAGGCAATCAGATAGAAAAGAATTGCTTCTCATTTCTAAATACTGAGTTTGCCCTCTAGACACAGCAAAAGCTATTGGTAGTCAGTCAAAACAACTGATTCATGCTTTGATTCATATAATTTTAGGGAATGTGGCATTACTCATGCAACTTGTGTTCATCTGCATTCTTAACATGTGTTATTTGTGATTCTCAGGGTGCCAGTGCTTATAAATAGTTCTTGGAAGTAATTATACTAACGGTGTCCAAAGGATTGATGAAGCCAGAAGGAGAGGCCTACTGGGGGACTTCCAGTCTTTGATCACGAGGGTGGGGGGAGGAGGTATAAACCTGGGGGTGGTCTTGGCCTCATAAACACTGCCTGGTGCTTTTGAGCAGCCTGTCTAGAAGGCTGGGATCCATGGAAGAATTAAAATCTTTCTATAACAGGCAGCAGGTTGCTCAAAAGCTCACAGTGAAAGAAAATAGGACAGAAACTCTTGATGAAACAGGCAAGGAAAAGAATTCACAAGTGGTTTGGCAGTAATTTATCAAGAATGAGAAAGCAAATAATTAGTAATCAAAAAAAAGGCTCTTGGAGTAGGGCAAGGCAGAGAGCTAAACCTAGGAGAGCTCTCACAAAGTGTAGCACCCATACATATTACTTATTGACCACTTTTTTTAAAGAGCCATCATTATCTTGAAACTGTATAATGTGATCAATGTCTCTTCTTAGTCCCATAGCATTATTATTTGTGGTGACTACATTACTAGCAATGTATCTTGAAGGATTTATCTTATAGTGATCAGGCCCAGAGTCAGACTGCTGGGTTCCATTCCCCGCTTGATATGTTTTTTTTGGATGTTTTTCTTAACCTTTCTGTGCCTTTGTTCATCATCTATTAACAGCAGTACCCGTCACATAGGGTTGTTGGAAAAGTAAGTGAGCTACTATATGAAAATCACTGAGGTTAGTATCTGGCATATCATAAATACTACGCTGGAATTGGCTATGATTTATTCATATGTAAAAACAACACTAAATTATGACAAAGTTAATATTTATTGAGTGCTTTCTGTGAGCATTCTGTGTGCAAATATATTGTCATGGCAACCTATTCAATGGAATTTTTACTATTTCCATTTTACAGATTAAGACACTGAGCAGCAAACCCCAGGCCAGAAGCTCTTTATCACCATTTTTTACCACCTCCTGAATATGAATTTTAAAATCCCTTTTCCAGTAATTTAAGTATTTTCTTCATCCTATAGAGCAATTAAAGAAATGAATGAACTTTTTTAAAGGCTAAACTGAGTAAAGAAGGCAGGGTATTTATATATAATTCGCTCAATAATTCTCACCTCCATAAGCCATGACACCGCTCTCATTGTATTTCTCATTTCTCACATTAATGTCATTATTTTACTAGGTAAGTTATACATATAAATATTTTATACAGACACTTCTTTTTTGCCATTAGGATGATGAAGCGTGTATATACTAATGGAATTCTAAGGTCTTCTGATTTTTTCCTTTAGAGCCAATTATCAATTATCTCCAGCACAGTTATAAGACTAAGCAAATCTTGGAATCCACATTTACATAACAATATCACTTTTACTTAGATGAAGCATTTAGTGGCGATAGCTTTATGATTAACGTGGCTGGATTACATATAGTGTCTCATTTCATTTCATTGCCAAAGACAATACAGGCAGATTCTTAAGGTGCTGCTTTGTCAACAATACAGTTACCACTACTTTTTGTTACTCATTATAAATAGTACATTGAAAGTCAAAAAGGATATTGAATAAATATTTTCCATATTAATTTGACCTCTTCTAAGAAGCACATCAATGTAATGTTTACCCACTACACCCCAAGTACCTGCTGAATCAGTCCACTTATAGACCCTCTACTTCTAGAGAAGTTTCTTTCTATTGTGGATTGTTACTAATAAAAGGTATGCTGGGTGAAGGCGACATGGTGCAATGGAGAGATTGCTGCTGAGTCATCTCCGGGTGGAAAGCCTGACTTCCTACACCTATATGACCCAATCTCCATTCCTTCCTTTATTACCCCATCTCAGTGAAAGCCATTTCCACCTAAGCAGTCACTCAACCAGGAATTTCAGCTTTATCTTTCCACAGTGACAGTGAGAAAGAATGCCTACTGGCATCATCTTCTTTGTATTCTGTGAGATTAGGGCAATTAACATTTCCTTGATTTTACATAAATTTTGTTATAACGTATTTAAGACAAATAATGTAACACCAATTTCTATCCAAATTGCAGAGCTTCTAAGCTCCACATACACTGAATTCTGACACTGTTATGGATACGCCCATATTCCACCCAAACCCTATGGGAATTGATCACATCTTTCTGTATTATACAGCTGGACCTTGTATATGGTTCTATTGCATTCTCTACACTCTATGTATGCTGCATATGTGTATGTGTGTGTGCATGTGTGTGTGATAAACTGGAGCTCCCCATGAGCAAGGTCTTGTTTGTATCTGAATGTTAAGTGTATAGCACTGTTTCTGGTATGCGATAGGATAGGGTGCACTCCATAAATTCCTACAGAATAAACTGATGATGATTAAACTGAACAAAGGCTTTGCTTACAGGACTATATGACCTTAGGAAAAAATCACCTAAGTTCTTTCTGCATAAATTTAATATTTTATTAAAAATAAAAACAAAATTATATATGCCCTATGAAGCAGATGTGTTGTGAAAACCAAACTAGAGAATATAAATAAAAACCTATATGTTGTGAAGCACCATGCCTATGTGTGAAAGATTAAAATATTGTGGAACAAATCAAGGAGGAACAAGGAAAGAAAATTTATCCTTGAAGGCTTTCTCAGGATGAGTGCTTTTTGGACACCACGTCTCAGTTAACAATCAACAATTTAAGGAAGAATTTAAGAATTTAATCACAAAGAGAGAATTGATTTTTCCCTTTGGGATATGACATTTAACAAATTTATTTAGAGTCCTTTAAGACCAACAGAGCTAAAAGGAAATTGAGAACACTTGTAATAATCACGTCCAACTTCAATGTAGAAGGTCATATATCTAAAAGGTTATACAATGGAAAATTTCAATTACAGGGGCTCCTAGTTGGCTTTACTTAAAATAGCACAGAACTATAGGGCCTTTAATTCCAATGAAAATCACTGTGTTTCCTCAAATATGGTGAATTATTTGGTAAATATATCTGTTCATTCTAAGCATAGGTTCCCAACACCTGGAGAACTCAGGAGGCCAAAGGGCAAATATTCAAACATTGCAGCAAGTTTTAAATTTATTGGCCCTCCCCCAAATATTCTCTCAGCTGGCATTTGTGTATTTGGTTGTCCCATTTCTGTTTGATTTCTAGAAAAGAAGGGGATAATCTTCCTTCAAAATCACTATAAATATTGTTAATTTGATTTATTTCCTCCCATTAACAAAGGATTATTTAAAAAAATTAAATGTGACAATCTTGATCCAAATAATGCCAAAATTTAAAAAAAAAATTGATTACTGAATCTCATCAAACCTGGGGAAATTCCTAAAAGAGGACTAGTCGGGGCCCTTCTGTTAATGTTTAGCCTTATTGGTCTAAAGCTATGTTTAATGGGCACTCACTGATTTTTACATGCTCTCTCATGGATCTGCATTTTGGTCTACAGGTTTCTAATTCAGTCTTTTCACTACATACTAGAGGCCCGGTGCACGAAATTCATGCATGGGGGTGGGGTGTGTGTGTGTCCCTCAGCCCAGCCTGCACCCTCTCCAATCTGGGACCCCTTGAGGGATGTTCGACTGCCTGTTTAGGCCCTCTCATAATCCAGAACTGCTGACTCCCAACCGCTTGCCTGCCTGCCCGATTGCCCCTAACTGCCCTCCCCTGCTGGCCTGGTAACTCCTAACTGCCCTCCCTTGCCAGCCTGGTCACCCCCAACTGCCCTCCCCTGCAGGCCTAGTCCCCCACCAACTGCCCTCCCCTGCAGGCCTGGTTACCCCCAACTGCCCTCCCCTGCAAGCCTGGTCCCCCTCAACTGCCCTCCCCTGTAGGCCCAGTCATCCCTAACTGCCCTCCCCTGCAGGGCTGGTCACCCCTAACTGCCCTCCCCTTCTGGCCTGATCACCCACAACTGTCCTCCCCTGCAGACCATCTTGTGGTGGCCATCTTGTATCCACATGGGGGCAGCCATCTTTGACCACATGGGGTAGCCATCTTGTGTGTTGGAGTGACGGTCAATTTGAATATTACCCTTTTATTAGATAGGATATTACAATATTTGCGATCCTTAGAGGAAAAATGTTTTTCCCAGACCCCGTGGACTCTCAAAGCTCGCTCATGGCAAAGCCCATGATCATAACCCAAGTCTTCTAACTTTTAGTCCAGGGTTCCTTATGAGATACTGCATTCTATAAGTTCACAAATCTGGGCATCCATGTTCAACATATAATTTTCTAAGCTCATACTAAATGCAATTGGTCACATTAGATCACAGTGATAAGTAGATGGATAAAAATATAAAATAGGGAACCTGAACTCACAGAATGCAGCCTAGTGTTTTGAGATAAGCACTCAAAGCATGCAAGAGTTGTGAAGTTGTTAATAATTTGATGCAGGCCATTATTAATAATCTTGATGCAGGGCAGGTCTAAATGAAACACAGGGATCCATGCAATCCTCCCAGCAATCCTATGATAAGTCTCTGTATGGTAAACATTAAGAAGAATTCTCCCTCCTCCCTAAAAGCTTCAGGGGAGCCAGTGTTTGTCACTTATCTTTTATGTCCCTAATGGATAATTTTTGAAGACCATGGTGAGCTCTATGTCTGGGTCAGTGAGGTACAGTGCAGTCCACAATGGCCTGGGGTCAGAGGAGCCAGGAGAGCAAAAGTCACCAGGAGTCCACTGGCATCATCTGAGGCTAGGTTTACCAAAGCCACGAGAGCAATCCCATCTACCTCCCAAAGGCCTCAGAGGCACCAGCTGAAGCCTGGCTTGCATATAGATTTGGTAAACATATTAGCTTGGCCTCATCTAAGTCATGCTTGTTAATCTACACAGCTATGCCATATTTTATGTGTTTATTTAAATACTTATCAAATACCTACTCTTTGTCAAGCAATATATTAGAGGCTAAATTTACAGTGATGAATACATTTCAGCCACTGCACTTAAGGTAATTACAGTTTAGTTATAGAAGAGTTTGCTAACTCTACAGAGAGCTAGGGAGCACAGTGGAGCACCTAACAGAGTTTTTCCTGGATAAATGCTACTAATAATAATGCTAGTAATAAATGCTAGTAATAATCCTACTATTAGAGCAGGCACATAAATACACTGAATTCCTTTAAGTCAGATTCTTTGTTTTAATTACATTTATTGAGGTGACATTGGTCAATAAAATGATATAAGTTTTTAAGTGCACAACTTCACAACACATCATCTGCACATCACACCCTGTGATGACCTCCCAAAGCCAAATTTTCATTCATCATTTGATCCTAAGATAATAATAGTGCAGCCCAACTGGGTAGCTCAGTTGGTTGAGCATTGTCCTGTGCACCAGAAAGGCTATGGGTTCGAATCCCTGTCAGGGAGCATATGGGAAGCAGCCAATCCATGTTTCTCTTGCACGTTCATCTTGATCTCTCTCTCTCTCTCTCTCTCTCTCTCTCTCTCTCTCTCTCTCTCTCTCTCTCTCTTTCTCTCTACCTATCTATCTCTATCTCTATCTCTCATCAATGGAAATATCACTGGGTGAGGATAAGAAAAACAAAAGATAACAATAGTGCACACAATATATTATTTTTGAATCTTTTCAACTCAGCCTTTGGATGATGTGTGTATCTGTTTTATTTCATGTAGCCGGCACTGCTAGCTTTTCTATTCCATATTTTCCCTCTTGTCTTACCTTCTTCCTTTCTAATAGAAGCCTGATTTTGTTCAGGTTAACAGTGGTCCAGCTATAAACCCAATTTCTCAGACGCCCTTGCAACTAGAAATAGTTTAATGAAATTGTTTTGGGCAGAGAAGTTTGCTACAGATTTATGGGATGTTTATTCCTTCATTTATTGTAATATGGGTGCTACCCTTTCCTGCTTCAAGATTCTCCTTCCTGTCTGGAACCTAGACATGAGGTTGGAGGTTGGAGCAACCATGTTGACACTGTGAGTGACAAATGTGGGTGTGAAAGCCATATGCTAAGTGTGCTGGTGGATAAAGATGCAACTTGTGCACAACTCCAGCCTTTCTAATGAGAGAGGAGACAACCTGATATGTTGGAGCAACTAAAGTTAGATTCCTATTTCATACAGCCTAATCCAATTTCCACCTGATAAGTGATAGGAAATCAGCTCTGGCCCCAGAGAAAAGACCCAGAGATGGGAACATTTCAGGACTTTTGATTAAATGGCTGGATTTTTAACTGAGCAGACATAAAAATAAAAGCCACTAATAAACACGGTCTGCTCAGTCACACAGGTGATGCAATCAGCATGTTATTATCTCACTCTGAAATATTCATAGCGAGCCCAGGATGAAAAGTCAAAGACCAACATAAGTAATAAAAGGAATTCAGAGGAAATATTCAGTACAGGAAGAAGAAAATAACTAAATTTTAAAAATATATATGAAAGCTTCAGATAAAATTTTTAAAATCTCACACAAGAACAAGTAGTCATTGTAAGAAAAGAAACAGGGTAATAAGAAACCTGGTAAAATCAGAAAATGTGTTAGCAGACATAAAAAGGAATTCATTAAAAAAGATAGAAAATAAATTTAAGAGATTCTTGTATAAAGAAACATGCTAGGGAATAGGAGAGAAACAGTTAGAAAATTACCAGATCAATGTAGAATGCCCGATATCTGACTAATTGAAGTTACAGAAAGAAAACAGTACAATCAATAGTGGAGAAATAGATTTCAAACAAATAAAGCAAAACTATTTCCCAGAATTAAAGGGTTAAGTTTTCAAATTGCAAAGGCCTACAAAAGGCACAAGCAAAAAGACAAGGACCCCACATTGGCATGTGATTTGGAATTTCAGACCACAGGGAAAATGGTAAAGGGAAAACACTAACAGTTTCCAGAGGGGAATAAAGAAACAGTTTAGATTAAAACAATGGCAATGGAGTCTTAAACAAGGTCCTGGGACACTGAAAAAGTAAAACTTTCAAAATTCTGAGGGAAACTGTCCACCAGCTTGTAATTCCAACACAAACTATAGGTCACATGTAATGACAATTTTTTTTTTTTATTATTTTTTTAAAATATATTTTATTGATTTTTTACAGAGAGGAAGAGAGAGGGATAGAGAGTTAGAAACATCGATGAGAGAGAAACATCGATTAGCTGCCTCTTGCACACCCCCTACTGGGGATGTGCCCGCAACCAAGGTACATGCCCTTGACCGGAATCGAACCTGGGACCCTTGAGTCCGCAGGCCGATGCTCTATCCACTGAGCCAAACCGGTTTCGGCCAATTTTTTTTTTTTTTTAAATTGAAAATGAAAATCTTAGAAAAAATAACCTTTTGTTCTTAGGAAGTAATGAAAGACAAAAATCCATTAATTGGATGGACTAGCAACTGAGAAGGGGCCACGGGATGCTGCCCAAGAGAGAGGCCAAGGGAATTGTAAGGAGAGCCTGGAGGAGGCTTATGCAGCAGAACAACATCTGGCCCTGGGACCAGAGGAGAGTGTCAAGGGGAGTTCCCAAGGGGAATAATGGATTGTGGGCATTTTAGGATATGCCCCTCTGCACTGAGAGGAGAATTACAGTCTGAGATTGAGACTGGGATTGGGAAATCATACGCGCATAGAAAATTTAGCAAACTAAAGCGAAAAACACCATTATTAATTCAAGGGACAAGAAACTAATCATTGTACACAATCTTAAAGAGCTTTGAACAATATTATGTGTTTGTAATACTGTAAGCTCTTGAATGTTAAGTGAAATATTGTAGGGGACTTGGGTATACAGAAAAGGGTCTTATAAGAGAATGCAATCCTCATTTTCTATACCAAGACAATAGCTAATATCTGAAATTAAAATGTCAAGAACTATAAATAAGGGCATATCTAATACTAATAAAAGGGTAATATGCTAATTAGACTGGGAGACCTTCCAGGAGACAATCCAGACGTTCTTCCGACAAAGCTATGGTGGCGGGGCCGAGGCAGAGGTGGTTAGGGGCAATCAGGCCAGTGTGGGGGGGCAGTTGGGGGCAAGCAGGCCGGCAGGCAGAGTGGTTAGGGGTGATCAGGAGGCAGGTAGGCAGGTGAGTGGTTAGGTGACAGCAGTCCCGGGTTGTAAGAGGGATATCCGACTGCCGGTTTAGGTTCGATCCCTGTGGGGATCTCGAGGGATCCCAGATTGGAGAGGGTGCAGGCCGGGCTGAGGGGACTCCCCCCTTCGTGCACGGATTCCGTGCACCAGGCCAGTAGTTTATTATAAAAGTCTATAATAGAAGAAACTGTCTAAAGTTTCAAAAAAAGTTGCATCTGGTTAGAAAAATTTAGAAATAGAGTATCTCAAGTGGCTGTTCTTAATTTCATTTTATTTGTTTTTCTTCTAAGAGGATGTGCTCTAGCTGGTTTGGCTAGTGGGTAGAACGTTGGCATGTAGACTGAAGGGTCCAAGGTTCAATTCCGGTAGAGGTCACATGCTTGGGTTGTGGGTTCAATCCCCAGTAGGGGGCATGCAGGAGCCAGCCAATCAATGATTCTTTCTCATCGTTGATGTTGCTATATCTCTCTCCCTCTCCCTTCCTCTCTGAAATCAATAAAAATATATATTTTAAAATGTTCTGTGCTAAAGAAAGCATCTCACAAAGCAGCATTGTGCTATTCAAAAAGTTGATTTCACAATTATTTCTAGCACTCACAAATGAGTAAGTAGGGATAAAGCCATCAATAGCAAAAATCTATCACCACATTTCTCCTTAGTGCTATCAGGCAGATTGCCGAATTTTGTATCTAGTCACTCATTTTTTTCTGAATATTGTATAGCTTTTTGATGTTGTTATTAGCAGAACATGCATTCCATGTCCATTCCAGATTTTTCTTCGCCTATGTTTAAAAAATCTAATAAAACTATTAAAAATCAAAATGCATTCAACTGCATAAGATGCAAATGAATGTTTCTGCTGAACACAGCAACAATATAATACACCCATTCCCTTCGATACTGAGACTATTCTGTAAATATGCAGAGGCAAATCTTTTTTTATTTTTTAAATTACTGGAAGGTAAAGAGTTTGGAACACAGATAATAGGATGGTAAAGGCCTTGAGTAGCAGGCTAGAAGAAGTCAATGGGGGAAAGAGAGGGACATATGTAGTATTTTCAACAATAAAGGTTTAAAATAAAAAATATATAATGATATGAAAGGCAAAAAAAGAGTTTGGAAAGTGTGGAGGTATAAGACAGACAGGAATGTGGTATCCTATATTTAGTAAACACTATATTGGAAGCAGAAATATATAAGGCTGGTTGCAAAGTACAAAACAAGCACCTGTGACCTCTACAACCTTGGTTTATGCCATCACTACTTTTTACCTTGGTAACCACCAAACCCTCCATGCTGGTTTGCCTGCTTCTGCTTTGTCTCCTACCCCATGAAGCAAGACAGAAGCTACTGTGACTCACTGAAAATATAAATGATATCAATACTCTGCCCCAAACGTTCATTGCTTTCCTCAAATGGCCAGACTCCCTGCAATAACCTATAAGAAGTATTTATTGAATGAAAATCAATTCATCTATCAAACAGCAATGAGACTTGGGTCACACTTGCCCTCAATGACTTAAAACTGAAATGAAAAGCAATCTGAACATTGGAAAACCATCTATTCCTGGGACCCAGGACAAATGGTGTGAATAAGGATTTTTGGGGAAGTTAGAAGGAGAAGTTCACATGGATCATAGTGGTTTGGAACCTTCTGTAGCAGAGACTTAAACATGAATGCCCTGGTAAGTATGTTGTTATCTAGTTTAACACAAGAGAGGAAACATAGCATAGGCACCTATAATTCTAAACCCCTGGTCATCATTTCCCTGTTACTAAAAGATAAATTTATACTCTCTCCAGTGGCTTAAACTATCTTTTAAAACATACCAGTTACTTCTGCTGATGTAATAACTATAGTTACAGTACCCTAATGCAGACATACATTTAGGAGATACACAAAAGATTGAAGTGAGATACTGATGTGCCAAATTTAAAACAGGGACAGGCTCATCTTGAAAGTGGTAGGCACATTTGAGCTGAAGTAAACTTTTATCTGGCATCCAAGATATTGCAATTGAAGTGGTATCATGGCACATATATGGTATAAATTCAATTTATATTCTCAGTAGTGTTTGATACCCTGAATTTAATTGTGATCAAACAAGGAAATATTAACTCATATACACAACACCAGGAGAATGTGGCGTCTATTTTTATTACATTCTAATCATTTGAAAATTGGTAGTCTGTGTACAAGTGGCAACTTCTCATTGATGTGAATATTGGATTAAGTGAGACACATTAGTATTTTCATGAGTTAGTTGCATCCCATGAAATAGAGTTGTGGAAACTTTTATGTGCCTTCCATCAAAGGCAAAGAAAGAAGAAAAGCATATTTGATCTAAGAGTGGTTTCCAGCCATGCCTCCCCTTTCACCAGCAAACCTTCAGTTCTAGACCATCACATATTGTTTGCTTGGCTATCTTCAAAAATAGACTGGCTGATTCCCAGGCAACAGAATATAATAACCAAAGATATATGAAACGATTCAATTATTTTAATATCAGAGAAGTTCTCATAAATAAAAGACATATCAGCTTAGGTAAAACTTATAATTGTATTTCCCAAATTTCAAATATTCAAAACCATCTTTAATATCTCTATTAAAATCCATGTGTTCAATTCATTTGACTTATAATGAAAGGTGTTATTTTTAAATGGAATATTTTATCACTCTCTAATTGCAAATAAGTATAATTTGCCATCAAGATGTAACTAAAGATTTAAATACAATGAAACAACCTTGTTTTCAAGGTTTAGGTCTGAGCTCAGAACTGTCCTCTTTTCAAAGGAGAGACATAAAATACTGTTTTGATGTGTTACTGACTGGCACCAAGAATAGACAGTCATTTCCATAATCAAAGGATTGAACTAGGATTAGAAAGATTATAAATTACCTCCCTATAATACGATTTGTTTCTTTATAATTCCTATCCTGGCATTCTAGCATGTAACTTTTATGCGCATTAACTTAAATGTGTTCATAGAACACTAGATTCATGAAATATTAATATTTTTAGTAAGCAAAAACCATTTCCATGGTTAATTTCTATGTATGTGAAATGCCAGGTTAATAAAAATCTAGATAAGTCTTAAAATATGTTTTAAAAATTAATATCTTTCCTACAGGATTTTTCAGAACCTTTAAAATGCTAATGAGCATTGATATTCCCCAGAAAGACATATATGATCCAGTGTTTTACAAAATGTTCTGAATGTGAAATATTTTCTAGGTAGAACATTAGAAAATTTATATTTATCTTAATGTTTATGGACAAATTGTGTTGTTGATTTCATTGTTTCCCATATTTCTCCATGCCTCTCCAATGCTATTTGCTTCTGCTAAATGATAGCCACTTCTTCTTGACCATAACACAAACTTTTCATCTCCATTCCTTACTCATTTCCTTCACTGGCAGCTTATATGCAATGGTTAAAATAGTTCTATCCTCCACAAAAAAAAAAAAAAAAAAAAAAAAAAAATTGCCCACAAAATATCCATTAAAAAAAAAGAAATAAAGAAAAAAAGAAAAAGAAACAATCCAAATGTCCCTCAACAAGTGAATGGTTAAAGAAAATGCAGTATATCCATATAATGGACTATATTCAGCAATAAAACAAATGTTATTGATATCAGCTGTATCAATGGATCTCAAGTGTTAAATAAAAGTCACATATTGTCTGAACACATTTGTATAAATTTCCCAGAAAAGGAAAACCTATAAAGACAGAGAGTAGATTAGTAATTGCCTGGAGCTATGGGTGGAAGTGGAGATGAACTGAAAATGGGCAGGAGAGAACCCACTGGATAATGGAAATGTTCTAATACTAGATGGGTATGATGTGACTTTATTAAAATTCACTGAATCATACACTTCAGTCTGTAAATTTTGGGAATATAAATTATTCAATAAAGTTATTAAATACTCCAGCCAAGAGGCTAGCTGGCCATACACTCATTTACCCATTCTTCCTTTCTTTACACGTCTTTCTCTCATGACTCAATCTGAAGGCGGCCTTTCCTTATCTTGAAATAACACACCATTTCCATTTTCCATATCTTAGACCCTTGTCATTTGCCTTCTGATCCTTTCTTGTATTATATTCAAGTATTTGTGAAATATCCTTACTAAACTATAAGTTTTCACAGACACAATCTACTCTGGACTATTCCATGTAAAAATAAGTATTGTTGAACTAAGCACAGGGAATAAATTCTGTTTAATAAAGGTTAACCCTAATAAAAACACTTGTGAAAGTTCCCAGAAATGAGTATCCTTCAATTGGCTGCTCTGAAATCTGAAATTTACCCATTTTTATTTAACTTGTAAATATAGTGTAAGACTTCAAGACATCAGCCACAAATTCTAGGAGTCATAATTGCATCAACAGCAAACGCAGCAACATTCGGAGCAATAACCTTTACTGAATGCTTACTTGGGCTGCTGATGGTGCTGTGGACACTATTCCTGAAATAATAACTTGACACAGTGAAATTAAGCCGCTTGTTTTAGGCCAGGTGCCCTGGAGGCAGAGCTTCGGTAGGTTTGCTGTGCTTATGGAGGGAATGCTTTCAAGAGAAACCAGAAACTGGAAATGAGGTGGAGGAAACAAGAATGGGAAAGAGAAGGAGAGAGGAAGTTTCTAGCTTTAGTCTAATCTAGGGGAAGCGCTGGATGATAAATAGGAGAGCAGAGTGTGTTCCAGTCTTGAGGTAAGAGAGTGAGGCTAAAAAATACCTACTGTCCCAGGCAGTGTGTGTGTGTGTGTGTGTGTGTGTGTGTGTGTGTGTGTGTGTGTGTGTGTGTGTGACATCACCCAAGGGTAATCCTTCCAGGAGGTCACAAGTGTGAGCCATTATCAAGAGCTCATCTGTGGGGAGGAGTGGACACACCCATCAGGAAAAAAAATTTCCAAGCAACTCGGGCAAACACCAGTGGTTTCTCCTACAGCTCTTAATCCAAGTCACATCCTGAGTAAAAAGAATACCTCAGATTCAAAGACCAATAATCTGATCTCTACATTAGTGCTTTTACTCCCTATCTTTTTATTTTGTAATCCTTACCTATGGGTATTTTTTCCATTGATTTTTTAGAGATAGTAGAGGTGAGGGAGGAGGTAGGGAGATAGAGAAGCATCAAGTGAGAGAGACACATTGATTGGTTGCCTCCCGAATAAGTACCTGATGGGGCCCTTGATGGAGTCTGCAACGGAATGGAGATACGTTTCCTTGGCTGTGACCCTTCCTTTCTTGGGATGACACTCTAACCACTGAGCAAATTGGCCAGGGCAAAGCTTATTTAAAAAAAAATGTTTTTATTAATTTTAGAGAGAGAGGAACAGAGAGGGATAGAGAGATAGAAACATCCATCAATCAGCTACCTCCTGCACACTCCCTACTGGGGATCAAGCCTGCAAACCAGGCATGTGCCCTGACCAGGAAATGAATTGGTAACCTCTTTCTTGCTTCATGAGTCAGAGCTTAACCACTGAGCCACACCAGCTGGGATATCCTATCTTTTTTTCTTCAGCATCACATTTTGTTATGTTTTGCCCTTAAAACACGCAGGAACACACACAGACGCACATACAGAGGCCCTGTGAATGGCCTAGGCCAGTGGTCGGCAAACTCATTAGTCAACAGAGTCAAATATCAACAGTACAATGATTGAAATTTCTTTTGAGAGCCACATTTTTTAAACTTAAACTTCTTCTAACACCACTTCTTCAAAATAGACTCGCCCAGGCCGTGGTATTTTGTGGAAGAGCCACACTCAAGGGGCCAAAGAGCCACATGTGGCTCACGAGCCGCAGTTTGCCGACCACGGGCCTAAGCTGATCCATTAGCATCTATTTAAAAAATAAATATTAATTCAAACTAGGATAACAAAGTCAAGCCTATTTGACACCCTCCTTTAATCTTTCTTTTAATGAATAGATAAAAATAAGTTTTAATTACATGCATTATTTAAACAGCATCTGAGAAATGTGCAGGTTGCTTGAAAACAGTTGACTTTTCCCAGCATTTAAAATATTCCCCTCCCCAATCTCCTTCAGAATAACCCATTTACATTCTCCATGAATAAAGATTTGCTCAGAGCCTCGGTGCAAGCAGTGACCCAATCACTTACACGTTGCAAATGAGTCGGTCTGAATTTCAGAGAAATTACTGTGTATCTTTAACTTCCTTTGTATCAGAGATAAAATCACACAGACAATTGGAATTTCATGTTAGAAACTACAATTTAAAGAAACATAAACAAAGCCTGCCACCCGGCACAGCGCAGCGGAGCTGGCTCCTTGCCACGGTGGCTGACTTACCGCGATGATACAAAGGACCATTTATAACAAATGACAAATGCTAAATGAAAACCGCCTGGGCCCCTTGGAGCCTAGCTTTATCCTTGTCAGACCTCCCCCCAAATTCAGCATCCTTTCCATTTAAATGGAGACACACAGGGGGATTTCTGAGCCCTCCACTTATCTTGCAAACCTCCCTTTCCCTCTTATCTCCCTCATTGTGCCTAGTTTGAATGCCAGCCTCAGAGCTTTCAACTTTAGAATAAGTAGCCAAGAGGTCACCACATCGGGAGGAAACAGAACGTGGGCTTGGATGGCATTGTGTGTGCATGTCACGTACACAATAAAATGCTGCCCTGGATGCCTGCCTGTGATAAGGCCACCATGCCCCGTACAGTGACACAATAATTGGTTGAGCAGGTGAAAATTAGCATGGCTGAGCATGTGGTGTGATAAATGGCACCCGGGATTGGCTACAGTTTAAGCCCTGGAAGTCACTAACCGGGGAGATAAGGTTTATTGCTTTAGGGTAAAGGAAGTGTGAAGCAGAGACAAGTCTCTGGATGTATTTCTCTGAAAAGGGACCCTCAGAGAGTGAGGCATCTTATATCCCATTTTAAACCATAGCCAGGAATATTTCTGTTCAATGTGCAATTTGCAGGACACTTCCCTAGGGATTCCTGATGTCTGTCAGAAACCCCTCTGTAAGCTCCCTTCTATTCATCGCAGAGAAGGCAAGGGACGTGATGTTTGTGACCTATGCTTATGCTTTCCATTGGTTAATTTTCCCAAAGGGCCACTGAGGGTAAAATATCCATATGTTGCTGACAAGAAAACAGACAAAGATGGCTTGGTTGCTCAGTTGGTGGGCGTATCATCCAGTACACCAAACGCAAGGTTGCGGGTTCAATTCCCAGTCAGGGCACATACCTAGGTTGCAGGTTCATCCCCAGTTGGGGAGCAAATGGGAGGCAACTGATCAATGTTTTTCTCTCACACTGATGTTTCTCCCTCCCTCTCTCTCTAAAATCAATAAACATATCCTCAGGTGAGGATTAAAAAAAAAAAAGAAAAGAAAACAGACAAAGGAGTTAAACAATACAAAAAGAAAAGAAAAATCATAGCACAGACTCATTAAGGACAGAGCTTGCATTCAAATCTAGACACTTTGACCCAGATGTGCAGGCTCTTTCCACACGCTCCTGCTGCCTGTAACACGGCGTTTCCCAAACCTGTTCTGCCGGGTGTTAACGGGAGGCAAGCGTTGTTTAGGTTTCAGCCAAAGTAGGACAGTTTGTCTCATTGCCTGAAATTTTATGAGCCTCCATTAATTTGGGAAGGAAAAACCAAAGTATCACTTATATGACTCAAGATAGCGCTATTATAATAATACTAATAATAACTATGTATATTCACTTTTGAATGTGTCTATAAAAATATGAAAATATGTATTAAACAAAGTTCCTATCTTTTATAATCACGATGTAACGGCGAACAATAATATATTCATGTAATGCCTCATAAGTACTGTAACAATAAAACCAGAAACAGTTATGCAAGGCTGGGCACTGTTCTTAGTGCCTGGTATATATTAATTCAGTTAAGCATCTTAACAACCCTTGAGACAGATATTATTATTTTAAACTTATTTTTCATTAATTTCAGAGAGAGGAAGGTAGAGGGAGAGAGAGATGGAAACATCAATGATGAGAGAGAATCATTGATCGGCTGCCTCCCGCACCACCCCACCCTGGGGATTGAGCCCACAACCCGGGCATGTGCCCTGACTAGGAATCCAACCGTGACCTCCTGGTTCATAGGTTGACGCTCAACCACTGAGCCATGCTGGCCAGGGAAGACAGGTATTATTACCTTCATGTGACCGATGAGGAACCTGGGGTCCAGGTAAATTAATTTACATCTGAAAAATCTTACTGGTGATTTTCCCAAGCATGTGTGTGGCAGAACCTGGTACCGAATGGTTTTCCACTAATTCCATACTGCTGATGACCCTCATTTAAACCTTATTTTGCAAAACAGTCTAGATATCTCCGGAGGATTTCTGTAACCTATAAAGATTAACAAGGGCTCCTGCTATGACATTTCCCTTCCTTACCTTTCTACCACTGTGTGTACTGTGGTTACTGGGAAATCTACTGATTTACTATCAAGTAGGAACCCTTCAAATTAAATATATCTAGTTAATCTCAAAAGATTTTAGCTATGAATCCCGTAAAATTTGATTTTGCTATATAAAAGTAAAACTTTATAGTCATTTGTCTGGCTCCCTTATGCATGTCCATTTGAGCATCTACTAAGAACGGCTGCAGGGGACGTATGCATAAGCTAGAAACTCTTTCTGCCTGAAATAGATGCTTGGATTTCCAAGGAAAGGTGTTGGATTGCCAGGGGCTGGGTCTGTTCCATCCATGGCAGGATCTGTGCTGACTCACACCCAGCTTCTCAGGAGGCCGTCTTTGTTACCTGAGGCACAAGCACATCTATGTGAAGACTGCCCGGGGGGGGGGGGGGGGGGGGGGAGCTGTGAACTTGGCACTGGCTTCTCCCGAAGATGCTGACTGTACCTGTAACCGGCCTGCCTTCCCATGAAGCTTTCACTATGCACAGGTGTGTTATTATTATTTTAAAATATATTTTTATTGATTTCAGAGAGGAAGGGAGAGTGAGAGAGATAGAAACATCAATGACGAGAGAGAATCATTGATCGGCTGCCTCCAGCATGCCCCACACTGGGAATCTAGCCCACAACCCGGTCATGTGCCTGGACTGGGAATCGAACCATGACCTCCTGGTTCATAGGTCAATACTCAACCACTGAGCCACCACGCCCAGGCAGGAAACATGCTTATTTTTAAAAGAAAAAGAAAATATAGACTAACCACTTAGACTAGATTTTCAAAAAGATGCTACAATTATTTTAAAAAGTAAGAAGAAATGTTTTCAGAGACCTGACCTTGGGCCAGGCACTGCTGGTGCTTTCTTATCTTAACTCATCCTCAAAACCCTAGGATCAATGCCATGATTATCTTCCTTTTACCAATGAGGACACTGAGGCACCGGGTGGATAAGCAATTCATCCAATATTACAAAGCTGGCAATCGCCCAGGCGAGGGTTTAAAGCCAGGCCGCCAGACTCCAGCGTGTGTGCTCTTGGCACTGTGAGGCCACCTGTCATACTACAATGTGTATCAAGTATTGGTTGAGAGCCTCCTCTCAGCTGGCTGCTGCACTTGACATTGTACATGTATTAGCTCATTATTCTTCATGAGAATTCTGCAATGTGGGTCTCATACCAAGAAAAACCAAGATCAGATCCTTGGATAGTGACTGAGTCTTGATGAACACAAGGCTGTGTTCTTTCCATGATGCCAACATCCTGGGGGAGTTGTTTTAAGAACTGAGTCCTGGCAAAGTGCAGATCATATCTTACTTGGTTTCCCAGATCACAGTCTACAGTTTTAACCTAGGGATTTTTCCCTCCCCCAAATTTTTCCACATTCATTATTCAAGAAAAAGAAACAACAATCTAGGAATAAATAAAGGAAAATTACAGGATCATCCCTATAGCCACATTTTATAAAGTACTTTTAAAGGAAAAAAAAAAAGTAAGAGAGATATTTAGAATTCCTTGCTAGAGAGCCATTTAATGGACTCTTTGCCTTGGCCTTAAATGCCTTCATACTTCCTGAAGCTTCATCCTATCACTCCATTCTCTTTAATCGGTTTCCCATATAAATAATTCTTACCTAGGTTTTCGCATGAATGGTGCTCACTGGACGCAGCAAGCTGCTGTTCTAGAAAGAAAATGACTGAAGATCAGAAGTGAGGGAAGCTGAGAACTGCAAAGAAAGCAAACTTCCCCCAGCACTCTCCTCCCCATCCGCCTTGCTCACATACCGCACACCCAGCTCCATTTCCCTTTCAGAGGAAGAGAAGCAAAGCACGTCAATGGAGTGAAATGGGTTTTTTCCTAAGAGTCATAAAACTACAGTCCCTCCTAAACCATGCAGAAAATGAGCTCCTCTTTTAGGTAAGTGAGGCTCTTAAGCAAATATCAATATCCTGAGTCTTTAATAACTTCCTTGTCATAGGAATAGTGATAGAGACAGCTCATTTATCAGCCATTGCAGAAGCTGACTTGAAGTTAAAAAATGGCTTCAAGGTATAAAAACCTGTCCTTAGTTCCAGGGTGTTTCTTCTGCATTATCTTAGTTTTAAAGATAAAAGCTAACAGAGACTGCCTCGATTTTAAGGTTTTTGTGTTTTTTTTCTAAACAAATAAAGCTTTTCAGTCCTGGCTGGGTAGTTCCGTTGGTTAGAGTAGCCACCCTATGCTCCAAGGTTTGTGTTTGATCCCTGGTGGGGACACATACAAGAAGCAACCAATGAATGCATAAAATAGGCGGAACAGTAAATTGATGTTTCTCTCTAAAAGCAATAACAAGTTTTTCATTTTAAATTAATAAATAACTATGTTCCAATGATCACTGAGTTTTTTCAATTAAAAAAAAAACAAACCACGATGTGTATTCCATATTGATATTCTTTTCCTTTTAAAAGTACCTTCTAAAAAGTTATATAAATGCATGCCAGAATGGACAAGTTAGAAAAGAAATAAAAAATTCCAGTGTTCATTCTCTCCTCTCCTATCTCATGTGTATTTTTTTTAATGGGATCACTATTCTGCATATGGCTTTGAAATGTGTTCTTTTAATTTAAGAAATATATTCTGAACATTTTTTTTTCAGCACAGTGATACTTGCCGGTCTCATGTGACATATGTTAGGTAAGTGGGGTAATTTATCAACATGCAATTTATCTATAGGGCTCTTGTCCAAACTGAATGAATTCAGAATTGAGGCATGGCCAAGGGAGATGGCAGTGATCAGGTGAGGGAGGGACCGAGCTTAGCCAGAGCATCTGGTTGGGACCGAGAGGAGGCAGCCAGGAAACCACAGGAGACAGGCAGCCTTTCCAAACTCAAGGAGGCTCAGGACCTGGTGAGCAAGAACCAGGCAGAGATCAGACCACTTGCCTGGGCACTTACAAGGGACCAGAACTATTATTCTAAGCACTGGGATTCTGTTAAATGTGATTCTTTTCTGACAGTAGTCTGTGGCAAGATCCAGTGGAGGATCTGGAAGGTTAAATAACTTGCCTAAGATCACACAGCTAGTTAGAGATTGCAGTCAGGGCTTTTTTGTTCCACTTCAACCCAGAGTCACACTTCATTCTCTCTCCAGTGCTCATTGCCTATGCCCCTCTTCTTTTTTGTACTTGGACATATGATTAAATGCAAATGTATCTCCCAAGCAAGCTTCATAGGTCATGGTACAAAAGAATCAAGAATCAGGTTCTTCAATGGCTTATATCTTATTAACTGACAAATTTCATGGCTTATGATCTCGAAATATGTATGTGTGTGTGTGATATGTGCAGGTGTGCACACACATGAGTCTAGTAATGTTTACACAAACATATGTTTGTGCACAAGTGTGTATGTGTATATGAACATACAAGATTACATACCTCACTGATTTTGGTAACCATTGAAAACATATTTTTGAAGGTAAGACATTGGATCTATGACTACTAGATACTATTGAACTTTCTAAAACCTAGTAAGAGACTAGTTTCTAAAAGCTGCAGACATGAGAAACATACAAATGAGTTGTTTTTAAAAATATATCATGAGTAAGGCTCTATTTTTGAAATTCAAAATTTAAGCCGAAAGTTCCTCTCCGTGTATTTGAAGTTGACTCTATTTATGAAGGCACAGTGCAACACAACTTTAAAGAATTTTTCTGTTGTTTGAAAGAGCAGCCTGAGAGTATTTCCTCAAGTACTGTCACCACGAAGTAATATTTATGGTGACACCACAAACTAGTATTTGTAAACACTTGGTTGGATCCCTCCCCAAGCATTTTTACTAGTTAGTTTGATTTATAGTACAGCATTATGGCCACACAACACAGAAGATAAATGTTCAATCACTGGCCTCTGCCTTGTCACGCAGTTGGAAGCCACAGTTCCCAGCTGGTTCAATTTTAAGTCTTCTGTAGTTGAGCCTCCAGTCGGAGCCACTATCATTGCATATTTGGATGCTATAGTAAATACATTCCCTCTAATTTCCCGCTTTTTTTTTTTCTTCTAGTCTCCCAGTGGTACCCAATTCTGCCCTCCTCTTTGACTATGTCTGGAAAAATGATCTTGCAGTAATGTACTCAAGAAAGTGCTTACTTTGTCTGAGTCAGGGAGAGTCCCCTTTTAAAATTACGACCACACATCTCAAATGGGTACTAAGCGCTGCCCGGCAATCTTCTCACATTTGTTCTGTAAATTCACTTCTATGGGCTCTGAAAAGACCACACTATACTTTCTCTCTCTTTAAAATATCCATTGCTCCCTTCCCACAAATGCTTTTCACCTCACCCCACTTCATATTAACAGGAGAAGAAAGCAATCAGACAAAGTGTCTCTCAACTTCCCATTATGGATGTACCAACATCTATGCTCATATTCTCTCCCTTCCCTAGCACATAATACAGGGAAGGAGAGTCTATGCTACAAGCAAGGCCAACTCCTCTACAATAGCAAGGACTTCAGTGTTTTTGTCTCTGTTATGTCCAAATCCCCTAGAACACCATCCCCTAGGAGCTTGCTAAATATAGAATGAATGAATGAATGAATGAATGAAAAAAATCAATGAATACTTATGAATACGAAAGGGTCCATCTGTCCTAAATGAAGAGGACAGTACAAACACAAAGACTTATAGGACGGCATTCCAAATATGTAGCATATAGCTAGATGATTATAAATGAAACAAATATGTTTGCCCTTTTTGTCCTACCTGACTTTTACTAGTACACTGTTTATAACAATTAATGGTCACATTTATAGAGCACATTTACCTCTAGTCATCATAACAATGACTAAGTTATATATGATGAAAGTGAGGCTCATAGAGATTAGGTAAGTTGTCCAGGATCAACTAATAAATGAAGGAGCTAAAATTCAAATCTACATCTGTCTGGTGTGAAAGACCATGCTCTCCCTGGGAGCTTACTGCAGGTCCAAACTCAACTAGTTCCTGAGTCAGTTCTTTGGGGAACAGGACCACATTCCTTTTACAATCAGTAAGAACTGGAAACATCATGTGCCCAAATCATCTCAGCCTCACTTTGTCATTCATGAAGTCTGGGTAGCCATGGAGCTAGGCAAGAGACAAAGGGAACCCCTATTGGGAACTTCATATCCAGTTTCCTGTCTTAGAGGATGGATGTTGCTTTCCATATCTCAAGCCATGAACTTTAATCTTTAAAGAAAGCAAGATGTTATAGGTTCTCAAAAGAGACAAATCTTGGTTTTGTGGGGCCTGAATCTTACATAATTTAGAGGAGAAGAGTCTCTAAGAAAATAGTAAGAAATATCACATATACAAAGTTTGGTATGGAAGTTACTATTTATTTAGACTAGAGATAGAAAGGGTCCCACAGACTTGAGGGCCTCCGTAGCTTAAGCTTAATTTACTTCAATGTAATTCTATCTCTGACCTTGACTTAACCTTCCTGAGAGGCAGGTACATGATGGTGTGAAGGCTGAAGACTCATAATCTCTAAACTGACAGGATGAAATTGAAACCAGCTAAACCACTCCTAGGTGTATGATCTTATGCAAGTGATTGGAACTTTCACAGTATGTACTTTCTCAGTTGTTAAATCTTTGATTATATAACCAGTATATAAAAATTGTTGTCAACATGAATAATGCATATAAAGTACCTGGCATATGATATGATCAACAAAGTGCTCATTCAGGTATTATTGGTATTTTTGGCATCTGATGCCATCTTCCTGCTCACCCTCTCTGGAACCATCCTACTATATTCATTCATTTGGTGGCTGATTGAATGCCTGAGCAGCAGGCATTTGGATTTGACCCTGTGTCTTCACCACTGTGGGTCACACTTTGGCACACAACACAGTTTCCTCAGGAGCTTAGTTTCTGCTTTCACACCAGGAATCCCCCACTCCCCACTTTCCTGGGCATAAACGAATAAAACTAGAAAATAGCAATGTGAGGGGAAAAGGTTCATAATATATCCTTAACTAAATACAGAACCAGAATTCTTATAATTATGGCTAATAAGATTATTCTTACACGGTTTTATTTTTGATACCATAAATATGTAAAATTATTAGCACCTCGCCTAGGATTTATCACTCTACCGTAGATGATGTAATTATTATGTATCTAATGCTACCACTTAGTTTTGTCACTTCTAATAAGTCAATTAACCTCCTTCGGCCTCAATTTACTCATAAAATGAGGAAGTTAGACTACAGTCTCTATGATTCTTGCTAGTTCCAAAAAAATGTAATAGTATAAATATCTTGACTATAAAGGTATTATTCTCATCTCAATTTGGAATATACCCAATTTGAATATTTATCTTTGAAGCTAATATGTGGGGAAGGAGGTTACTCAAAGGAAAACAACATGATTTTCCTTTTCATGAAATTTGCCTTTTGTCTCCACTGTCATCATACTCGTCCTATAGCAAGTGTTCAAGGAATATTATTTGGTTTTTTAAAATGCCTACCCAATAAAGACCAATTTAAATTGATCCTACAGATGCAATGACAGGATCTTGAAGAAGCCTGGTAAGGAGATGAAGACTAGACCTGCTCACCCCATAGGACAGGTGAAAAGGCAAAATCTAGCTTAACAAAGAGAAATGAATGTATTATCCTGAACATATGCTCAAGATTGGGCATGAGAATTACAGGCAGTTTTTCTAGACAATGGAGGTCTGACAAAACAGATCCAGAGACATAGAAACATGGAGCAGATTGTTGAATCTCAGAGGGAAGGTAGGTAGGTGGGAAAAAATTAACCCAAGAACTTGTATGTACATATGCATAACCCATGGACACAGACAACAGTGTGGTGAAGGCCAGGGGTGGGTGCAGGCTAGAAGGAGTCAATGCGGTAAAAAGGAGACATATGTAATACTTTCAACAATAAAGTTTAAAAATAAAATAAATGAGAGAAAAAAAATACAATGAATCAATATCCTGGGAGGTGTCTGGGGCAGAACAAAGAAATGACCAGAAGTAGACCCCATGATGAGATTGTGTTAGGCAGATACCATGTGAAAACTGATATCATGGCCTATAAAAAAAGTTGGAATTAAGGACTTATAGAGACTTTCTATCTTAATTTTTCAATGGTTTCCCATTGAAACCATAAACAAATAATAAAACCCAGTCTTTACAATGGCCCTGCATGCTGTGACCTTGGCCAACCCTCCACTGCTCCTCTACTACCCTCACTAGCTCACTGCTGCAGTTCCACTAGCCTTCCTGTGCAACTTGGACACAAGAAACACACTTTGTGCCAAAAGCTCTTGTACTTGGTTGTCCCTTTGCCTGGAAGACTCTTGTTCCAGACTTGACTGTTTTCCACATTCATTTCTTTCAATTATTGGCAGAAAAATCAGTTCTTCAGACAGGTCTTTTCTTACCACTCTATTATAAATAACACCCCAGTTTCTGTCTCCTTACTATAATTTATGCTTGTCTCTATTAGATATCAGATTGAATATTCCTTTGTTTATCTTTTTATCTTTCCCAATAGTATACATTCTGCATGGACTTGAGTTGTGTTCATTATTGTGCAAAGAACAATGTGTGGAGCACACTAGAGGTACACATAATTACCGAATGAATGCATGAATTAATTCTACTATAACTATCTGTCTCCTGTACATTTTTTGTAGCATTTATAGCTGTATCGCAAAATTTAGCAGATGAATCTGCAAGAACAGAAGTTTCTCTGCTGTCAGCTGCCTCCCCAGTGTCTAGAACAGTGGCTGGCACATGAATAAGCTTAAATATTATTCACCATGAAAATAAAAAAAGTCCCTGCTCTATAGTTGCAAGAAAGGAAATGAATGATTGTTCTTTGATTATAGCAACAGGTAACACCAGAACCTATTTTAAACCCAACCCAATCAAACAATGGCAACTTTCCATTAATAGTAAGCACACTTTGGAAAGCCCCTATACACACTTGAACAATACATTCTATAAGTACTGCTCTCACTTGCTTAACAGGCAAATAATTCAGCTTCTGGTTTCATATATTGAGTGGTGGCCTCCTTTCTTTGGAAAAAAAAGATGATGGTGCTTGGACATAATGGCAAAATATACAAAGCATTTATTATATCCTAGACAGATACTAACTCATATTACCCAAGGCCATACAACTAATATATATTAGAGGTGGCATTTAATTATTATTAAATATAATTATTATGGTTTGAGTCTGTGTTCTCAGCATCTATAATCTATGGTCTTTGTAAGAAAACGGAAACACACTATTGGTATTGGTTTAGTAGTACGGTTCATCTTGATGATGAGCCTTCTGACCTGTGCAAACGCTTTTCAAAGAATTGCCTCTGACAGCCTTGGGGTGACTTTCAATCAGAGATATCAGGTTAGGCCTCTGTGAAATGGTGCAAGTGGTGAGGTTCATGAGAGACTTGCCTTCTTGATTTTAATAATCAGAGTGATGAGCAATTAGAATAGCTGCCCTTGTGATTTATCTATGCATTTATTGAGTACTGAACCTGGCTTTTCCAGAAATTCATCCACTGGGCTACTGAATGGCTGTCAGGTAGTAATGACTCTCTATTACTAACTTATTCAGACAAGTCATTGAGATGGAAAACACCATAATTTATGCACAAGTATTCTTCGTAGTAACGCCTGTCTCTAAAGATAAAGCTAAACCAGAAAGCATAAAACTTACCATCACCCAAGTCTTAGAATCCTTAGACTTTAGAGTGACTGGTCCACTAGCAGAATAACTAAGGAAAGCTAAAGTTTGGATACATGTTTTATGGAACTTAGATTATGTTTAAAGTTTATTTTCTGATGAGCATATTTCATCAGATTTTTTTTTTTTTTTTTTTTGCAGAGAAGAGTTCTGTCAAAAACAAGTCATTTCATCTTTCTAAGGCTCAGTTTACTTTTCTGTAAAATGGTCAGTTGGGGACTGGTAATGTCTAAAGGATGTTACATTCTACAAAGACTTGATAAATCAGAAATCCAATTATGTTAATTATAGATGTAACTTTTTCTTTTTTCTCCTTCCTCATATTTTTTGGGACTCATTATCATAGCTGTATTTTTATGTAGACCACCTCTACACATAACTAGAAGTAAAACACAACAATCAAATTTAAAATATATATATATATATATATATATGTATATATATATATATATATTTTTTTTATAGAGATAGTCTGTAGGAAATGTTTATATTAGTCAAAGCTTTTCTTTACTGTGTACACTTTATCCTATTTTTGAATACTTATCTTCTGAATGCCATTTGGATCAGTGCCACTATGAAGATACTAGAACTACTCCAGATTCCTTCACTTATGTCTTCTTGTGATCTTGAGCAAGTTATTAATCTCTCTGAACCTCCCATTTATCATCTATAAAACTGAAGTGACACCTCTAGTCGTGCATAGCTGATACGATCATTCCAGGGCATGGCACATGCAACACTCCTTTTACCCCATTGGTTCTATAGTAGATTCTCAACTAAGGTAAGTTCTCCTCTCTTTCTTGTGCTCTGTGTCCTTTCTTGCTCTATACCCACTAAAAAGACTGGAGGAAGTATTTTCTGGTGATGACCATCCTGATTAAGCCTAACATCCCATTGAGGCTTCTGTTATGCTTTAAATCAATGCTGGATACTCTTACTCCACAGTCCTAATCTAACATTGATCATTGTATTACCTTTGTTCATCCATGCTGTAATCAATCATCCCCATTAATCTCAAACTCTTTCACAATTAAGGTCTTTCCTGGATTCAGCATCTCATCTTCACTCAGTAGTATCTTATGTAGAACCAGCCCTTCTCTGTCCCATCTATTTCCAGAAGTTCTACTTGCCATCCAGAAGCAAACCCGATACAAACTGGGTACAGTCTTAGTCTACTTTCTTCTCAGTTTTAACCCCGGAGCTCAACTAAAGACTATACTTGATTTGATAAGACTATATTGCAGACTCATTTAGGTTACAAGATTTGCCTATTTATAAGAAGATAGAGGTTTTATGATTTTTATGATGTATTTAGAATAGTACCATTATTATGTCAGTATGAGCATTTATGCTTATTAAACAACTAGAGGCCCCGTGCATGACATTCATCACTGGGGTGGGGGGTCCCTCAGCCTAGCCTGTGCCCTCTTGCAGTCTGGGACCCCTCAGGGGATGTCAGCCTGCTGGAGTGCCACTCAGCCAGAAGCCGAGCTCGCTGCTCCTTAGCACTGCCTTGGAGGCCGGAGAGGCTCCCGCCACCACCTCTGAGCCCGCTGGTGAGCCCAGCTTCTGGCAGAGAGGTTCTCCCGCTGTGGGAGTGCACTGACCACCATGGGGCAGCTCCTGCATTGAGCGTCTGCCCCCTGGTGGTCAGTGCATGTCATAGCGACCAGTCATTCAGCAGTTCGGTCAATTTGCATATTAACCTTTTATTATATAGGATGTCAGTGATTGAGAGTGTTTCACATATAGAATGTGTCCAGAAAGGATTGTAGAAAGAATTAATGGAAAATTGACCTAAAACTTTCTCCCCTTTACCAAATTATTTTCTATAGCCACTGTGCTGTAAGGTATAGAAAATTAAAATTACAGGAGAAAATACAAGGTCTGATGGCCTGAGTTTGAATTTCAGCTTTATGATTTACTGGTTGAGTAACTGTGAGCCAAGTTACTTAGCCTGCATAGGTCTAAGCTTTCTCATCTCTAAACTCAGAATGCTGGTACCTACTCCAGAGAACCATGGTGAAGGTTAAATAAGATATTGCTACACTAATACTAATGCTGCACTATGTTTAACACTTTAATAGACAGTGTAATAATATACTGTGCTTAATACACCTTATATATGGGTAATCCTACCTAATAATAGACAAATATGCAAATTGACCGTACCTTCACTATGCCTGCAATCGGCCAGGAGGCACGGGGGGGGGGGGGCGGGACTCGGGGTGGCCAGGGTGGCTGATTGGGCCGGTGGGACACTGAGCTCGCGTCACCAGCGGCGGCTGGAGCTCAGCGTCTGCGCCATGGCTGTGCTGCGGCACAGAAGGGGCCTCTGGGACAGCAAGCTCACGTTCCATCGCGGACCATCAAAAGCGGGAGAGCTGGGTGCCTGTCCACTCAGGCACCAGCAGACAGGCACCCAGCTCCCCCATGATCGAAAGCGAAAGTGTGTAGGGGACCCTACACGTGCATGATTCAATCATGCACTGGGCCTCTAGTCTTCAATAAAGCAATACATTAATATTATTTCTTATTATTTCATTTTGTGAATTTAAAAATAAGGATTATATAGGCCAAGTATAGCTTCAAATCACATGATTATTAAGAGACAAAGCTGTAATTAGAATCTAAGCAAAATAACTGGATTCTCTGAGTGTAATCTCTGAACATACTAAACCCACTTCTTTCAATAGTCCCTTTGTCCCATTTTAAGCATTAATGTTCTTGAAAGAAAGGAAATGTTAACTATAGAAAACACTAAAGAAATGAAAATCGTATAAATATTATCTTTATTCCATTTCTAGACAATATACGTACATTTTCTAATAACATAATTATTTTTATATTTCTTAAGCATTACAGTTTAGAAAGACTTTTCAGATGGTGAAATACACATCATATTTCTCATCCCATTGTATTTGGGACAGCAGGGTTATGGGAGAATTAAAAGAGAGTCTACTTCATTAATTTCAGTAAAGCTTTTTGAGATCATATAACAGCTCCATTCTAGTCATCTCCAGTCCCATAGTACTCATTAAACATCATGGAATAGGCCTGACTGGTATGGCTCAGTTGGTTGGGTATCACCCCATGCACCAAGAGGTCATAGGTTAGATTCCCTGTCAGGGCACACACTCCGGTTGCAGGCTCAATCCCCTGTAGGGGTTGTGCAGGAGGCAGCAGATCTATGTTTTTCATTCATCAATGTTTCTATCTCTCTCTCTCTCTCTTCCCCTCTTCCTTTCCCTCTATCTGTAAAATCAATAAAAACATTTAAAAAAATAAAAATAAGCATAATGGAATGGATACAGTACTGTTTTCCAGTTGGCCCAATTTATTTACAGACTCAACACGTCCACCTTTATGTCAATGGTACAGGAGAATTAAGAAATTGGGTTCCAAAATCCATCTCTGTGTATATGGGTGATACCTTATTTAGAATGCTCCAGGAAGCTTGCATTATAATATTATAAGATATCTTCTAAATAAAGTGAACTAAATAAATACAAAGTAATTGTAATGCATAATGTATAAAGGACTTAGATTATCAGTTGATTACATTTTGTCTTTTTTATCAAAAGCAAATACCAGTAAAAGTGATTATTTTTCAAGTCATGGGTATTACTGTACTTTTGTAAATTTTTGCCTTTTACCAAGATTAGTAGTAAGGAGAAGGATGGTTCTTTCTTAATTGAGTAACTATTTCAGCATGATTTAAACCATATTTGGATGAAAAGGAGATATTTTCACAGCCCAGTGTTGCATATAGAAATAATGAAATAGGTTTGCTATTAAAATTTTCATTCAATTTATCCCTGGAATGCGTTAACCAAACACCACTTTCATTTTTATAGCTGGAAAAGCAGCAATTTACTGTTGCGAGGTTTTAGTATTCCAAACCAGCATAACTCTGAAGCTTCCTACACCCCTCACTAGGCAGAAGGAGCCTGGGAATTCAAAACACGGGCATCACGCATCACCCTCAACACTTTGCTCAAGTTCAAACTGTTATTTGCATTCATATTGACCTGCTAAGATTACTTTTCTTAAAAAGAAAACAGATTGAAGTTTAACTAAATTACAACAAAAATAAACACAAAAAAACAAAGAACCACCAAAAATCCAAAACAACTGAACTTTGAAATGTTATTAAACTATAACATGATGTGTTTATTTATTATTGGAGCCCCATGTAAGTTTTGACACACTATAGCACAAGGATGCCTCGAATAGCAGCCCCAAATGTCAAATCCTAGAGCTGTAGGAAAGGACATTTTTCTATTCTCTTGAAATACAATGAAAATCTCTCCGAGATATGATAAATTATCCCACAATGGGATAGGAGGAGAGATTAGTCCAATAGCTGCACTGCATATCAATTCCAAAATAGGCCATTGATACCTATTTCATAAGAAAGGGTATGTGTTATGTAAGTCATCAAGCTTTCATTGTCTGATTATTCCTAGCTTTTTTTAAAATGGAAAGTTCCATGGAGATTATCAAGTCCAGTTTTCTCATTGTAGACTCTAAAGAAGTACAGTGGCTTACTGAGCTTAGAAAGTAAGAGAGTGGCAGCAGGGTAAGAATCTGTACTCCTATTACTGTTTTTATGCTCTCATGTTTAATAATACTACTTTTTATTTAGACATATATGCCACGGATCTGTGTGTAGCATTATGAGTTTATGCAGATCAGACCTAGTCTAGAACTAAAGGAACCTGGACATCGAGGACCCCCTTCTCAGTTTTCTGCCAAGAACGGGAGTTAAGACCTAGCTGGTTTGGCTCAGTGCATTGAGCATTAACCTGCAGACTGAAGGGTCCCGGGTTTGATTCTAGCCAAGAGCACATACCTCAGTTGCAGACTCTACCCCTGGCCCTGGTGGGGGTGCATGCAGGAGGCAACCAATCACTGTGTCTCTCTCACATCAATGTTCCTCTCTCTCCGTCTCTCCCCTTCCCTTCCACTCTCTCTAAAAATCAATGGAAAAATATCCTCGAGTGAGGATTATCAACAACAACAACAACAGCAACAACAACAACAACAAAAGTATGGGAGCTCAAAGTACTCAAAGATAAGCAAACAAAAATTCCAGACTTTAAAGCTATTAATTTATTTGAAGTGCATTTATTCTATACATGTTTAGATAATAACTACATTTTATAAACATAGTGTTATACATTTGGAATGATAACTACACTGCAAAACAATTTTAAGTTTAGATGCAAAATGTTTAGTTGTTTAGAAAAAAAAATTTAAAACCATCCTTATAGGGCTTTAACCTAGGTTCAAATTTCCCTACTTAATAACCAAATTTCTCTACTAGGACACATGAGCAGACAAATAAGTAAGGTGGAAGAAATTATTATCCCCAACTAAGGTATGTAAGATGGTGGCGTAGGAAGGGAATACCAATGGGAAAATAAATCTGAATAGAATGAGCATCGGAGTTTGTTTTTAAGAAAAGCTTCAGAAAATCTATGAGGCTGCTATTTTGATAGTAAATGTTCATCCTTTTCATTAATTATAATCAGGCTACAAGTTATAGTTGTGCGCATTCTCATTTACAGATTCAAACTATGCACAATGAACTATAACAATTTAGTCTGTTCCTTTGCTTTGTATCCCCAGTAAGCAAAGCACGTGGCCAACTTTTATCTAGTTTGGAAGGTTTTCTGACGCTAGCATTCACTTTGGAAATGAGTCTTACACAAACTTCAAGACGGAAAGCACTTTACTCTCTGTCTCTACCACCATTTACACATTAAACATCATTTCTCCTTAAATTGATTATCAACGTTTTATCCTATAAAAACCCTTTCTAAAAACACTGGAAATCAGCTATGCATTGATGTTGAAGTCTCTAAGAGAGAACATGCATTATCCCCATAGGATTATTAGTACGACATTGGCCTGGAAATTGCTGATGTAGTAAACTATAAAACACAAGACAGAAACTGTTCATACAAATCAGTACAGTTTGAAGTACAAGTAATGAGAAAAAGGAAAAAAAAACAAAATACATCATAAAGGTTAGTAGCCCTTAGAGGAGAGAAACCCACACACTCTCATTTGGGAGAGTAAATGTTTTAGCTCCTGAAACAAAACCAATACTAGAGTAGATTTCATCACAAAACCCAGGATAAAAACCCTCACAAAAGAGTTTAAAGGATGACCACCCGTCATCCATGAAATTAGGTAAATCAACTCCCTCAACATAGCTGGGAAAACTGACTCAACTCCATGTACCTGTCATCTCACTCCCGTCTGCCAGGTAAAATAACACACACGGATCAACAGACGCCAAACCAAGTTTCTGGTGTCATGACAATGCACGAGATAACATTTTTAAAGAGCAGTCACCACTCCCAGAATTTTTTTTTTTCTGCTCTTTAGAACTACAAATATTTTCATCTAACAGGGCTACCAAAAGCATTCTGCAAACTTAGCACTACTTTAACCAACCCTGCCTCCCACCAGCCCTCCCCACAGTGAGCGACAGAGGTAGGTTCCTGGTAACCTACATCGGAGTGGCACACTTACTATAATTTGCCGTTTGCTATGTGTAAATGCAGTCTTATTCACGCCCCATGTGGCAGTCCTCCTCTGCGGGGCTGGATTAGTTGTGGATGTAAAACATTTATAACATATGCATTTGCATTTTTACTCAAGTTTCACATTTAAAGCAAGAAGAATAGGAAAGCATCACGCCGCCAAACATCACCTAGGGGTGCGTTTAAAAATCGCTCTGACAACTTCAGAGAAACAATCACTGGCTGTATGCAGACGCACTCCCGAGCGTGTTCGGAGCAGTCACAAAGCAAGAATCTAAATTTACTCAGATTTTCCAAGAAGCCTTTAATTCAGGAGCAGATACAGGCAAGCACACATCGTGTGTTTTTAAAGCAAAAGATGATTGTTAAGGAGAAAAAGAGAATGAGCCTGTGACAAACATACACAGCAACCCTAGAAAAACAATTTGCTATTTGGATTCTATGCTAAGGTCAGTCAAATGAGTTGGGGACTCTGCCCCATAAACTCTCCGTGGGGATGTAACGGAGGTAATATTATAAGTACGTCTCAAGACAACCATATACAAAGCTTGTCATTCTTAGGCTCCAATCTTAAACCACAAGACATTATAATAAATGTATATCCATTTCCATTTGATGAATGCATTTGCATAGCAACAAACAGATGAACCTCACAGCATATCCACGCAAAATGTGCTCATGCAATAAAAGAGGGGGGGAATAAAATAATCTAACATCAGTATGAATTAAATGCCCTCAATATAAGCAGACATACCAGTTAAAAACCTTTCATTTCCTCAGTTTTGGTTCTAACATTTTGATATAAAGTGTTGCTTATAGTTTTAACATTCTTTTGCTGTGAAAACATTGAAACTTACAAAAAGTTTATCTTATTCATCGTTTCTGCATTGAACAACTTGCGTCTCTTTAGTCTATCCCAGAGTTACATTTCTCGGATTTCCTTTCAGGTGCCTTAAGAAATTTTTATTGCAAAACAGAAAATTTTTAGAAGTCACTAAAAAGCACTCCCTTACCTTCTAAACCTGCTTCAATCAGCCCAAATTGTTCCAATAATTTAACAAAAAGCACAATGACGATCAGAACTGCTATCATTTCAAGCCCTTCCAAGTTCATGGTCAGCTAGGTCATGGTCCGATAGCAGCCAGTGAGAAGTGCCTGTCTGCCTGGCTTTCTTTGTAAAGCCATTAAACTACATTAAGAGGCTACTGCCAGAGGAATAGGGGAGGAGGAGAGCCGGAGAGCAGAGAGAGAGAGCGGAGAGAGAGAGAGAGAGAGAGAGAGAGAGAGAGAGAGAGAGAGAGAGAGAGAGAAGAGGTGATGAGATGGAGAGGCTGAGAGAAAAGGCGTGAATGAGAGAAAATGCATTCATCCTGTCTACAGTAGCAGAGGCCAGAAGTAGCAGCCGGATAGAGTCAGCCTGTCGGAATTATTTGCTTGCTGGGGGTTGTCACTCTCACAAAGAGAGACAGCCACGCATGAAGTAACACGCAGATCACCCGAAGACCCGGAGGTCACCAGAAGGTCTCCAGGAAGCATGACGTGTGGCAGTGATGGAGGCTAGGTGGCCCCGGGTCCAGCGAGCCCCCTGCCCGTGCTGCTGGTGGCTTTGTTGGGCTGCTCAGTTGCCTTGGAAACGGAAACTAACCAAGGCTGGACTCCTGCTGCAGACAGGGACCAGAGCATGGGTCTTGAAATAAACCTGAAAACGCCGAGGGGCGGAGTATCAGCTTGAATTCAGCTGCTTCAGAAACACTGGTTACTAGTCAGGAAAAGTGAACCGTGTATTTTGTCCCCACTAGGTGAGCACAGAGAGAAATAAATAGGCTTAAGGGAGTCGTGCATACTGACCTTTTTCTTTTCAATGAGTTGCCTTATCCTAGGGCACGGTCATTGCGAACTAATATTCTGGTTTGAAGAGTGACTATCATACAGTTTCAAAGGTCAGATATAATAAACTAATAAGGATTCATAATATTTGTAAAACTTAGCGGCTACCTTATGCATTAGTTCATTTCCATTCCATACACCAAAATATATATATTTTTTTTATAGTGTGTACCTCCTATGATTTTTAAAAAAATAATGTTTAAGTAAATTTGGAGCCACAGAAATTTTTGAAGGAAAAAAATAATCAGAAACAAAACTTTGTTTGGAGTTTCTGTCTCTATCTTGCACAATCATTCACTCCTCCACCACACTCCCCACCCCATTACTGCCCAAATAGATCAGGCCCACCTTAAAATACAGATTTTTTTTTAAAAAAAAGTCTTATAAAGCATCTCAGAAAGCCAATTCAAGTGTCTAATTTCATTGATGAGCAAAACAAGAACCAAGAAAGGGAGAAAGAGCAGGCAAAGGCAGCGCAGGCTACAATACAGGAATCCCTAATGTCTGTCTGCTTGGCTTTCGAGATGGGGCAATGTCATGGTTCTGGGTATGACTCCAGCACTAGGATGCCTGGATTCAGGTCTAGGACTTCTTAGGAGCTGTTTGACCTTGGGAAAGTTACTCAACATCTCCATGCCTTAATGTCCTCATCTGTAAAAGGGGTATGATAATAGCACTTAGCTCATTGGACTGTTGAGGTAATTGAGTAATACTTTCAGAACAGAATGAGTGCTCACTAATAGCTTTTTTTTCCTTCACCTGAGGATATGTTTTATTTATTTTTAAAAATATATATTTTATTGATTTTTTTTAGAGAGAGGAAGGGAGAGGGATAGAGAGTTAGAAACATCGATGAGAGAGAAACATCGATCAGATGCCTCCTGCACACTCCTTACTGGGGATGTGCCTGCAACCAAGGTACATGCCCTTGACTGGAATCGAACCTGGGACCCTTCAGTCCGCAGACCGACGTCCTATCCACTGAGCCAAACCAGTTAGGGGGTATGTGCCCCGACCAGGAATCAAACCACAACCTTTTGGTATATGAGACGACGCTCCAACCAAGCACCCCGGCCAGGTCTAACTGTTGTTGTTTTTGCAAGTCTCTCTGCGCTGTATTGATTCCACACAGGGTTACCAGAGTAATTATTCTGAGATGCAGCTCTCATATCGTCATTCTATTAATCAAAAACTTTCCATGGCTCCCTATTTCCCTACTGAATAAAATCAAAGCTCCTTTCAGCAACTATCCTAGTTTCTCCCTCAGCTGAAGTCAGCTTGAGGGCTGTGCCTCATCAGCCCTGCTTCTGTCCATCCACTCTATCTGACTGCTCAGCTTCCTTTCCACAAACTCCTTCTGAGCTTGTGCATCTCCAGGCATTGTTCAACGCACTGTATCTACTTGAAAAATCCTTTCCACACCAAACCTGCCGCATAAGTTTCTAAAAGGTGTCCATGAAACGTCTCCAAGCAGAATTGGAGAAAAATCTCCCCTTTTTAAAAATAGTAATTTTTCCTCTTATGATATATTATGTTAAAACTACTTGGGTGTAATTATTCACACTTAAGGATACTATTCTAGAAGGCAGAAAACATGCCTTCCTTTCTTTTATGTTCCCCACTTGCCTCCATGGAGGGCACATTATACTTTGCAGATCTATGGTATACACACTTGTTGAATAACAAGTCAATGTTAATTGAATAATTACCACATACCAGATGTTTTGTTTTTCCTGTTAGCCTCTCTGAAAGTAGGTATAATTAGGTAAGATTTACAGGGAAACACTAAGCCTCAGAGAGTTTAACAAGTAACCTCAAGGTCCTGCTGCTGGAGAGTGAGTGACGGGATCAAGAATCAAACACTGATCTGTTCAACTCAAAACCCATTCTTCTTCCCATTATTCCACACAGCTTAAATGAAATTAAATCTCCAAACACTGGCATAAATATTTATCAGTCTAGGAATGAAGTTTATGACCAAAATGATCCTCCCAAACTGCTTTGTAACATTCTAATTAATCCATTAACCCCTGTAACTTTGCAACATGAGAAAATTCCAAACTAGTAGTTAATTAAATTCATGGATCTTCCTGCCCACTTATTCACAAGATTATTAATGCTTAAATGCACATCAACCTCTAGTTTCCAGAAGGGATTCTTTTTGTTTTTCTACTCCAAGGGAGTCCTTGAACTTGCCCCATAAATGAAAGTCAATGATCAGGTCCTTCGTATTCACATTTAAAGTTGATGTCATAGCAACCAAAGCAAAAATAAACAAGTTGGACTGCATCAAACTAAAAAGCTTCTGCTCAGCTAAGGAAACAGTCAACAAAATAAAACTGCAGTCTATAGAATGAGATAAAATATTTTCAAATTATATGTCTGATTAGAGGTTAATATGCAAAATATATAAGGAACTTATACAAGTCCATAGCACAGAATCAAGTAACTTGATTTAAAAATGGTCAAAGGTCATGGATAAACTTTTTTCCAAGAATACAGAAAAAAGGCCAACATGTATATAAAAAGTTGTTCAACATCATTAAACATCAGAGAAATGCAAATCAAAACTACAATGAGATATCGCCTCACACCTATTGGAATTGCTACATGACAGAAGATTATTTGACTTTGGGTGGTGGGCACACAATACAATATGAAGGTCATACATCATAGAATTGTACACTTGAAACCTACATAATCTTATTAACCAATGTCATCCCAAAAATTTAATAAAAAAGATAAAAGATAAATGTTGGGGAGATGGTAGATGAGAGGAAACTTTTATGAACTGTCAGTGAGAATCTAAATTAGTGCCACCATTATGGAAACAATGTGAAGTTTCCTCAAAAATTTTTAAATAGAATTACCTCATAATTCAGCAAACCCTCTTCTGGGTATATATCCAAAAAGGACATGAAATCAGTACTTCGTAGAGATACATGCCCTTTTATGTTTATTACATCATTACTCACAATAGTAAAGATATGAAAACAACCTGTCGATGGGTGAATACACACACACACACACACACACACACACACACACTGGAATATTATTCAGCCTTTAAAAAGAAGGTGATCCTGCCCTACCTAGTTTGGCTCAGTGGATATAACATTGGCCTGCAGACTGAAGGGTTTGATTCCAATCAAGGATACATGCCTGGGTTGTGAGCTCGATCCCCAGTGGGGGGCGGGGGGGAGGGGTGTGTAGGAGGAAGCTGATCAATGATTCTCTCTCAACATTGATGTTTCTATCTCGTTCTCCCTCTCTCTTCCTCTCTGAAATCAATAAAAATACATTTTTTTAAAAAGAAGGTGATCCTGCTACTTGTGACAATATGGATGAACCTGCAGGGCATAATGCTAAAAGAAATAAGCCAGACACAAAGAGGAAAATACTGCATGATCTCACTTATATGTCAAATCTAAAATAAGTTAAATTCATAGATGCATAGAGTAGAATGGTGGTTACAAAGGGCAGAAAGGTAGAATAAATGGAGAAATTTTGGTCAAACTCTGCAAAGCTGTGGTTATGTAGGATGAATAAGTTCTAGAGATTTAAAGTAGAGCTTGCTGACTGTAGTTAATAATATGATAGCATATGCTCAAAATTTGCTAAGATAGATTTCTGGTGCTCTCATCACCAAAAAAAAGGTTAACTATGTGATGGGATGGATATGTTAATTAGCTTGTCTATAGTAAACACTTCACTATGTAAATACATATAAAATATATTGTGCACCTTAAAATACATACAATTTTTATTAAAACAAAGTTGATGTTGCTGTTTTGAGAACTGGATATAGGCATGTTGCTAGTGAAAAGCCCAGAGTGAGGTCTTTCCACTGCATCTGGATGTTACACTATGGGTTCCCTTGGAGCTGAACGGTCCTTCCCAGGGCCTGAGGGGCTTCCTTTCTGATGGTTTACCTACTAAGCTTAGGCCTTTTTCCTCGTCTTCCCTTTATTGGAAGGCTTACTTCCAGAACTCTCCATCAATAAGCGATTTTAAGTCAGTTTTGGCTCCAAAATCCCCATCACAGCGAGGCCGTTGCTCACTGCACTGTGTAGAACACCATGTCTTCCCGGGACCCCAGAGTCACCACCCCTCCGAGCAAGTGCCACTCTCCTCCAAAGCACTGTCACCACCAAGCATGTATAATTATTTACTCATTTGCCTGATATCTTCTCTTGTTAGAATATAACCTCCTGTCTGTGAAAACAGAGATTTTTATCTGTATTGTTCACTGGGATAGCCTCGAACTTAGAATAGTGCCTGGCACACAAAACGCAGTGACTAGCTGTTACATGGAAGTGAAACTGATACTGTCACCTAGCCTACAAAGCCACCTGCTCTCTCACTCAGCTGCCAGGACCTCGCTCCTTGTTATCTAGAGTGCCATGTCTGCCTGTGGACCCGGGGATGTCTCTGCCCCCTTTCTTAGGAGGCCCATGCTGAGGAAGCCAGCACAGCAGCACAAGTGATCCTGACACTTCTCTTTAAGGTGAGCCATGAGCACTCCTCTGGAACGTGGTGGTCATATTCTTCTCTCAGAGTTTAATGTGAGTGTAATTTGTAGTTGCTAATGATGCCACCAAGAAAAGCAACATAAGGAAGGCAAGGGTCTCCCTGTCCAAAATACCTGAACACCACTGGTGAGGAGGATGGGAAGGACCATGGAGAACACCCACGCCTATCCTTTGATTTTCATCTGAAAGACCATTACAGTCTAAATAGGCAGAGTGGCTTTGTCAATAACTCTCAGCTTTCAGCCATAGCTTAGAATCAAAATAAAGCATTAATCTGATGTTTTTCTGTCCTCTAGAGCCTGTTATTCCCTTTTAAAAGACAAATACCAGAGTGACTGATAGAAAGAAGAGACCAGATCTTTGACCTCCTTCAGGTTACTTGAACTTCCTAAACCTCAGTTTGCTGGTCTTCAAAATGGGGCCAATATACCCTCCGGAGAGTGTTGTGAGGATTATGTGCTATATATTTGTAAATGATTCCTCGGCTTCCCAAAGTACATACTTTGTCAAGCATTGAGCTAAGGATACCAGCTGTCCTATCATCACAGCCATTCTTTGAAGAAGGTAAAGATCTTCATTCTCATTTTACAGATGAAGAAATAGGGGCGTGGGAAGAGTTAGTAAATTACCCATGTCCCAAAGCATCAGGAGCCAGTTGCTGCACACTGACTGCCAGGAGAATTCCCATGTGAAGGACTTAACAGTGGCCAGATTGCCAGGTGTTACTGTTTAAAACATGGTCCAGCCTGGCCAGTGTGGCTCAGTGATTGAGCATCCACCTATAAACCAGGAGGTCACAGTTTGATTCCCAGTCTGGACAAATACCTGAGTTGCAGGCTTGGTTCCCAGTAGAGTGTGTGCAAGAGGCAGCCTATCAATGATTCTCTCTCATCATTGATGTTACTATCTCTCTCTCCCTCTCCCTTTCTCTCTGAAATCAATCTATATGTATAAAAAAGCCTAAGCAACCGGCTGACCATTCTGACTGGCCTACCAGCCAACTGTCCGGTAGCTATGATGCCACTGACCACTAGGGGGCAGACACTCAACACAGGAGCAGAAAACACAGGCATGGAAACAGACTGAAGAATCTCAGAGGGAAGCGGGGGAGGGGGGCAAGCCAGAAGAGATTAACCAAAGATCTTATATGCATACTAGAAGCCCATTGCACGGATTCTTGTATGGGTGGGGACCCTCGGCCTGGCCTGAAGGGATGGGGCTGAAACTGGCTCTTGGCATCCTCTGAGAGGTCCCAGATTGCAAGAAGCTGCAGGCCAGGCCGAAGGACCCCACTGATGCACGAATGCATGTACCGGGCCTCTAGTAAAAATATATATATATAATATAAAATAAAATTAATTAAAGAAGGTCCAACCAAGTAACTATGAGAATCACCCAGGCTCTGCAGCCACATGAAGTCTCTCTTGGCCTGTCTCCAGAAAAATGAACATACCCAATTACAGACACTCTTACTCTTGCATTTCAGAGCTTATTGCTAAAGTGAAGGTTATTCAAAATCACCAGTTACTGGAAGGAGTAAACCCATTTATACTTTGTTTTCAGCATTATGGCTTTTGGAAGAAAAAAACAATGTTTTCTTCTAAAATGAGAGGTGAGGCTGCCCTTTGATGAGCTGAGACGGGGTACAAAGAGATTCTAGTTATTCATGTCTTTTTGATTCCAGATTGGTGATGGCATTAAAGGGGGTGAGGAAGGTGAAGGGGATGGACTAAAGAGCTCTCTCCTCCGTCAGTCTCAGAGCCTTAATTAGCTGGCCTGGTCTAAAATGAAACCAACTAAAATTTCACTTATTTATTTCTGATTAGTTTTCATTTATTCCTTTGTTAAATTTATGGTCCAGGTTCTATACAGTTGGTATGGGTGATAAAAATCCTATCTCAAGTCTTTACAAAGCTTAAAATCTATTAAAACAACATTTTGATGATAACAGCTAATATTTGTAGGATAATTACTGCTTGACAGATTAGTGACCTAAGCACTTTATTTGTATTCTTTTATTGCATCCTTCCACAACCTCTATGAGACAGGCACCATTATCAGTCTCATCAGCCACCTATGCACTGAACAAGGGGAAATTGAAGAACTGAGGGTTAGTGGACTGACTACACCAGAAAATATCCAACCCAAGATGTAAACTCAGGGCTGACTCCATAGGTCTTGATCAAATATTGCTTTAGATATAATTGCAAACCACTACTATCCACAGCAGCATCTGCCAAAAAAGCCTTTGAGGGAGGATGGAAAGTACCATGAGAATGGGAGACCCCACTTGGGCTGAGTGGCAGTGGGAAATATGAGAATGGAACCATACAGGTATTTGGTGGCATTTTTTTAAATAGCAACAGCAGTCTGCATTACATGACCAGTGGAAAATAAGACTAGACTAGACATAGAATTTTCCCAGCACCTGGAAAACACTCAAATCCAGTCATATCACTTGCCCCAAAGCCCCCATGAAGTCTCTTCCCGCCATCTCTCATTCTGACACAAAATGAGCATCAGGTGCTTGCCTCTAACTCATTCCCCTCCTTTGGCAGCCACTCAATCCTAGTAGAAGCCTGGCTACATCCTCTGATTGAGAGAATAGGGAGGATATTTTGGCCCTTCAATATGAATTTCAAAATAAAACCAAGCAGTAAGGCATCCAGTGAAAAATGTGTTTCGATAATAATGGGAAGAAATAAGGGCCCACATTTATTATGCAAATGGCAGACAATGAAGAGGCTAGGAGCATGCTTGGGTTCAAATCTTCAGTCTTCTATTTCAGAGCTTCATGATTTTGAGCGAATTGCTAAGATGATTCATGCAAAGCACTTAGAACAGAGGCTGTCACATTGTAAATGCTCAATAAATGGTACCTATTATTGTTATTACTTATTGAGCCCTTGCTACACATCACACACTGTTCTAATTGCTTTACATAAATTATATAGCTAAATCTCTGGAACTAGTCCATTAGCTAAATACTACTAGTATTCCCAGCCACCTCATGGATAGGAAGGAGTAGGGTATCTTCAATTATATTGGGAATCTGAAGAAAACACATTGCTCACATCCACAAAGTTTACCACCATCTTTACCACAAAGAATATAAGAAAATTCATTCACTTTAATGACTTAATTTTAAATTGCTTTTCTTATGAAAAATGCAAATCTAGGTATCCCTGTTTCAAAGGAAAGAATTTTAAATACCATTGAAATAACTTCCCTGGGCATTGGTTTTGGAGAACATCTTAGTCACATTTCATTCTGGAACATTCACAGGGTAGGCAGACACAATGAGGTGTCAGTGTAGCTTCAGACTATAGACTCTACTCAGGTTCAACTGGTTTTCAGAGTCTCACATTTAAGGACATATTCCATTGCTCCGTCAGTCTCATCAGCCACCACTGAATCACACTCAACCTTCCTTGAGTAGAGTATCCCCGATGGTAAGAAACCAACACTATACCAGGCTTCACCAGGCAACCTTGTCCTCAGGATGAATAGCAAAGGCAGCCTGCTCGGTGGGTAAAGGGAGTAAATGGAGGAACAGTAGACAGCGACTCAGAAACACTTTGAAGCTACTTCAGTGCATCCTTACAGGATGAAAGATAAATGGGGCAAGATTATAAATAAAAGCAATATCACCCAGCACTGGCAAGAAAGAACAGAGAACTCGAACTTTTTTACATAAATACATATGTAAAATAAGTACATATGTCTTTCCTAGTGGTGTTGAAAATTTAGTGTGCATTAGACTTACCTAGATATTTGAGAAATTAATATTTAGATCTTCCCCAAAGATTCTGATCTAGTAGGTCTTGAGAAGGGCCCATGAAACTCCATTTTTATCAAATATTCCATTGCAGGACCTCTCTGGACCACACCACGAGAAACACTGCATTCATCCGCTCACACACTCTCACCCAGCAGGTAACACAGCCTCCAGGGAGACATGTCCCCAGCTTATTAAAAACTAGCCGAGAGTCTCACATTTTCTAAACTCGACATGGTTGAGACAGACAGGAGCTCCAACCGTCCTCCAACTTTTCTAGAAAGTTTTTCTTCTCCAAGAAGTAGGATATATTTTAATTGCTGGTGAATAGATACACGTTTCCATTCTCTGTTTTCAAAGTAGTTTGTTTTTTCCTTTTAATTTATTGGGGTGTCACTGGTTAACAAAAATATACAGATTCTAGGCGTATAGTTCTGCAACACATCATCTGTACACTGTATTGTGTTCATCACCCCAAGTCTCCATCCATCACTATTCATACCCACTATGCCCTCCATTTTCCCCCTAGCAATTAGCACAGTGTTTTCCATGTCCATGTTTTTCTTTCTAGTTTTTATTTTTTGTTCAATCACTCCACCTCCTCTCCCAGCCCCCACAACAGCTGTCAGCCTGTCTCTATTTTGCTTGTTAGTTAATTTTGTTCATTAGAGTCCTCATATAAGTGAGATTCTTTGGTACTTGTCTTTAACTGGCTTATTTCACTTAGCATGATGTTCTCCCGATCCATCTAGGCTGTTTTAAAAGGTAAAATTTCCTTCTTTTTTACAGCTGAGTAGTATTCCATTATGCAAATGTACCACACCATTTTTATCCACTCACCTACTGATGGACACTTGGGTTGCTTCCAAATCTTGGTTATTGTAAATAATGCTTCAGTGAACATAAGGGTACACATATTTTTTTGAATACATGTTTCAGTTTTCTTTGGATAAATTTCCAGAAGAGGAATCACTTGGTCTTAAAGCCATTCCATTTTTAATTTTTTGAAGTAACTCTATACTGCTTTCCACAGTGGCTGCACCAATCTGTATTCTTACGAACAGTACACGTCAAAGTGTTTTCTGATGATTCATTTTTAAATGGAGATAGGACTATGAACCTTTCCGCATTGCTCCATGTCCTAGCTCCCACCTTGAATCTATCCCTGGAACATCCTATTTTTGGCTCCAGATGTAATCACTTAGGTGAGGGACAACACTGATACACAGCTATCTTAATAACCAAGCAAAGTAAAATAAATAGCAAATGATGGATGCCAATGTTCAGATGTGTGAAGCTGATTTAGATAAAGTAGATATTTCAGTTTGAGATTCAATAAAAATAACAAACCAACAGTGCCCACATGGAGCTCTTTCCCATTACTCTTCCAGAGATAATCTTTACCTAAATCGATACTATACAAGTAACAGAAGATACAAAGTTGTCTGATGCATAATTCATTTATTATAAAATCATGTAAGACTCAAATAATTGAAACAAGAGTTATTTAGGTGATTATTATACCAGGGCAATTTCTAAAGATTTTAGTCCTGCTTAATAGAATTCTTAGTTGCAGATGTATATATTTAACCATATTTATTTCAAATATTTTCCTTCCAACAAATTATACCTCATTACAGTCGACATGTTATACTTCCTCATATACTTCCTCATTATAATAGAGTATAATTTTTTATTTTGTTTTACAAAAGAAATACAAACTATGTAAAGTTATACAGAACAATCTACTTGACAATTATTCATGATACTTATATGTTGTAGCTTAATGACTAACAACTCTAACTTAATCACTTTTTAATAACCTTGCTTTCAAAAGGAATATTTCAAATAGAATGCTGTACTATTTATGTCATGCTAGAACCAAATTTTGCATTATAATTAAGCTTATGTTTTATGTGAAACACACACATAAGACTTGCTGCTAAAAGGACCACACTGAAAAGAAAAATTATAATCAACACAATGGAAATGCAACTCACTAAATAACACAAAATGGCCTCAGACAGTTAAAGCTTAACTTTTATAAATAATTGAAGGCATAGTGTATTAAATTTATATAGAGTCATGAACAGATCAAAACTATTTTGAAGGGTCATCAAAATGAGCCAGTTAAGCATGACCTGCTGTGTTTTTTGTTTGTTGTTATTGTTGTTTTTATTGATTTCAGAGAGGAAGCGAGAGGGAGAGAGAGATAGAAACATCAATGAAGAAAGAGAATCATTGATCAGCTGCTTCCTGCACAACCGCTACTGGGGATCAAACCCACAACCCAGGCATATGCCCTGGACTGGAATCAAACCTGAGACCCTTCAGTCTGCAGGCCAGCGTTCTATCTGCTGAGCCAAACTGGCTAGGGCACCTGCTGTTTTGATTACAGAGAATGGCACCTCCCTGGATTGTGGTTTTCTACCACTGCATAGCAAACTGAGTAACTTAGAACAACACAAACTTAATACTACACACTTTCCATGGATGAAGAGTCTGGTTATAGGTTAGCTGAGTCCTCTACTCAGGCTAAAGTGAAAGTGTAGGATGTGACTATGACCATATCTGAAGTTCTGTGCCCTCTTCCAAAATCTTCGGTTGTTCACAGAACTTATCTTTGTGGTTGTATGACTGAGGTCCCTGTTCTCTTGTTAAATGTTGGACAGAGACCACGATTATTATCTAGAAGTTGCTCCTAGTGCCTTGCCTTCTGTACAACATGGCACCTTGCTCCTTCAATGTCTGTAGGAAAATCTCTCCTATTTTCCAAGTCTCTGTAAGCTCTTTGCAGGGAGTACATGGTTAAGTCAGTTTCACTTAAATAGTCTCCCTTATGATGAACTCAGTCAGCTGATTAGGGACCTTAATTACAGCTGTAAAATCACTTTTGCCATATACAGTATAGCACCATAATTATAGTAGTTGTATCTTATCATAGATACAAGTTTTACTTATACTCAAAGGAAAGGGGACTTATAGGGTATATATACCAGGGCAAGGAATCTTGGGGCCATCTTAGAATTCTGCCTACCACAACATATTTCTACTTTAACTGCTAAGTAACACAGCAGGTGCCCTCTGATTATAGAATTCTCAAGAACGATTTTATTTTATGATTTCTTTTTCAAACTAAGTTTGGGACCTATTAGGCTTATGAATGCACAAGAGCCAACACACAGATTTGAAGTCCTGGAATGGAATCTGTCCACCAGCCACTTGTAGTATCAAGAGGAAAAAAAACTGGCAAGAAAAAGGCATGCTTGTCAACTCGGCCCTTGATTGCACATTGACCAGCTGGCTTCACCCATTAAATATATAAGGCAGAGAGAACGATCTGACAAAGGATGAAGAGTTGCATGTCTAGGGCCCTGACACAAGAGCTTTCAGATTCCAATCATTCTAGCGCAGATTCTCCCTATATATTTTTTTTCTATTTCTTGTAGTAATAGCAACTGTAACCTAGCTCTGTTCTCACTAAGGTTGTGACTGACTTAGAAATCTTTTTACTCCTATCATAATAGGTCATAGTGGAATCATCACTTGGGCACAAATACTAATGTGATACTTCACTGGCTACAGAGCTTTGGGCAGATACCATCTCTTAGCCTTATTTACCTCTCCTATAAAACACACACACACACACACACACACACACACACACATAATAATAACACCTCGGAGCTGTTGTGTTGACTTAAAATAAGTGACGCACCAAGATCAGTACCAAGTGAAAACATGAATCATTCTCATTATTGCTCCCAAGGTGTAGCCAGAATCTAGTGCCGTGTCTGCCCTATAATATCCACTCAACATGTGGCTGCTAAAACACAAAGCCTCTTGTCCTCTCTGACCTACCCTCAGTCTACATTGTTGTCCGAGTGATAGGAACATATTTTCCAGCTTCAGTGTATCTCACTGACTACAGAATGAATTCCCAAACCATGGCAAGGCAAGGGTCCCTCCCAAAACTCTGAGAAGTTTTCTGGCCTCATCTCCCAATAATCCATCTTCACACCCTTGGTTCCAGTCATGCTGAACTACTGCTATAGCTAATATGCCAGATTGATTTATCCAACTGCTTCTTTTTCCTTCTGAGGAACTCTTATACATCAGCTTAAATGTTTTACTTGGGTGGGGTCTTCACAAGCCTCTATCTCCAACCAGACAAGACTAACCCCCTTTGTTCTGCTTTTTACTTATCTCACCTCTAATTCCTGTGAGATTTATGAGCTAGTTGACATAACTTCCTTCTTTATGGAACTATGAATTATTGAGAGGAGGGATCATATCTTATTTATCTTTCTGGCCTCAGTATTTATACATGTGCCTGGAATACACTAGTTGATCAGTAAATGTTGCAATAATGAAGAAGGGATGAAAGGCAAGAAGTAAAAAGGGAAGAAACTAATGGTGTGTTATCTATAGGGCACAAAGAGGATTTAAGCCTAATGCATAACTCCCCAACAAAGAATCACCAAGCTTACCATCCCACCATTAATGATTTAATTTTCCACATTAAGCTTTCCAAGTGTCCCAAAAATAACTTAAAGAAAACATTAATCACTAACACCCTGGTATGAAAGAGTTTGTTCATCACTTTTGTGCAAAAAAAAGCGAGATATTGCCAACTGGTAACTTGATACCTGATGGCACTGATGCACGAAGAAGAAAATATCTTAAGAGCCAGTTTCTTGGGAAGTACAGAAGCTTATCCAATAGAATAGCTAGTTGAACTGGAAAGTCCAGAGTGAATCAAAAACAATGAGAACATCTAAAATAATCCAGAGGTTATAAGGCAATCACTAATCTGCAATATTGGGACTTTCTTTCTGTTTTCTATTAATTTCTCTCTGTATTAAACATTCAAATTTACTCTATTAAAATAACTTACTACCCACCACACTGATGGATGCAGCCTCCCAAATTATTAAACCAACTTTACAGAAGTTGGCTTCTATGTTGGGAACAACTGGCTCAGGGTTTCATATATTCCCCTTCTTTAGGGACACAAACTGCCTGGCATAGTATTCTCAAAGGTAACATAAATTTGTTCTTATGAGCTGCTCTGGCCCTCACACTCCTTGTATGGTCAATCATTCAAGAGACACTGGACAGGTGGTTCTGTGTTCTTTTCAAATGCTTGTCATTAACAAGAGAAGAAAAATTGGCATCTGGTCAGGGATATTGAATATTTCATATTGTTTTTACAGTATCTTGGATTTTATCAAACTCTCAATTCACATGCCACCTGTCTCGTTCTTAATTTTTAAAGTCTGATGAGTTTAACATAGAAGTAATCAACACATTTTGATTAATGAACATAGAAATCATTTTAATGAATTAACATAAAATTATAAAAATGGATTTGTTATTCAGAGTTCCAAAAACACTATGTCATTTTTTATGACTCACTTTCCTTTGGGGAAAAAAAAAAAATCTATATATATAAAAGTCTAAGCGATGCTATGACACACACTGACCACCAGGGGGAAGACGCTCAATGCAGGTGCTGTCCCCTGGTGGTCAGTGCAGTCCCACAGCCAACCTCCTGGGTCAGCCAACCTCCCGCGGTCCCCCCACCACTCCCCGCGCCAGGCGGCCAGCACTAATCACCCTGATCAGCTCTGATCACCGGCCAGGCTGAGGGACCTCACCCATGCACGGATTCATGCACCAGGCCTCTAGTAGCTCAATAAAATTCATGGAGGAAATCAAATAAGCAAATATGTATTTACATCAACCTTTTTAAAAAATACTTAGGTAGTACCAGAAACCTGATAAATAAACAATATGCATCTCGATTGATACCATTGTATTTAGCTAGTTATTAATAATAGGAAGGAGCAAGGGGAAGGCTAGACTTTATAAGTGTGTTATTTGGGCAGCTTCACCAGGAAGTTGTAATTAACACTCCCTAGGGAACCTCCAACCCAGTCCCTGTAGAATCACTGGGGGAAGGGGTCCAACTAAGAGGAGAAAAAGGCACACACAGTGCAGTTGGGGTGATATAGGGAAGCTATTGCCTGTCACTCAAACCTTGGAACAGATCATTGTCCAGAATAGGTGGAGCCAATGCAAGCCTACACAAATTTGGGGATACATACAGAATTCCCCAAACCAAGGCATTTTCTCTCTGTGACTCTTGTGATTCTTGGTTCATGGGGTTCTCTTGTTCCTATTTCCTTACATTCAACTGTGTTTCCTTCATAGCTATGTGGCCCTGAGGACCCCACATGCAATGGACTGAACTGCAACTGGGAACACAAGCTAAGCTAGCCTGATGCTGGACTGGACTCTGCTCCAACATGTAATGGAAACTGTGGACACTGGCTCTGATGCTAGCTCTGCTGAAGCCAAAGCTATACTTCTTTCTTGGCAGGACAAGGGGAAATGGGACCTTGGAGACTCAGAGGTATAATTCTACAGAAATAAAGCTTTTTTACAATATTTCATTCCTCTCATCTGAATCTCAGAAAATTCCTTTTCTCAGGATATCACAAGAAGCCCACTCATTCTACCAACAAAGGGAGACAAAGACTTCTCTTCACCTGCAACACACACACACACACACACACACACACACACACACACACACATATATATATTCACACACACACACACACACACATAGTTACAGGGTATGAGTATAAAGAACAGAAAGAAAGTGCATGTATGTGTGACTATTTACTGTCATAACTTGAGCATCCAAATGGCTCTTCTACTCTTCAGTGAAGCAGAATCAAAATGTTATGCAGTGGTCCCAATGATGCTATTCTTGCTCAAACATTGTAGAGCTCCCGTTTTGGGAATTCTCTTTAAATTCTTGCTGCCATCATGCTCAAAACTTCTGTTCTTATGCACCAGTGAGAAAGGTAGCAAATGGTATTTTAAAAGCCAAATCCTTATTGGTAAGCTTTTCTGAGAACGGTGGTTGGCTCCCATGGTGGATGCTTTGTGAGCCCTGGAGATATGATGAGCACTTTGGCAGCTGCCAGAGCTTCACATGGTAGCTTCTCTCTCTCACCTCCCCGGGCATGTCATAGATGGCTAACCAACAACTGTAGGCTCCTGAGGCATGGAGTAAATTGGCCACCACCTGCAGGTTGTTTCCATGTGTATAAAATCATTATAACCTGGCGTCTACATGAAGCCCATGTGTCCTCACTGCCATTAGAATAAAAACCAACTCAAATTTTATCCAACTCACAGGCAAGGCATAGCCCCTTTTCATCATATTTTGAATATGTTATCTCTGATAAACAGCATCACACACAAAAAGAGAGAGAGATGCAAAGGAGTGAGGTAAAATGATGCACAAGAGACTTGACTATTTTTCTTTGGCTTATTTAGTAAAGGTTCGCTAGGGAAAGAGGTTGAAATCCATGGTTAGAATTAGCCTTTTGCATTATCATTGAATTTCAGTTATGCACTATCCTTGCTTATATTATCTGGGATAATCAGAAGTTCACAGTATTATTGTAAGTCAAAGAAATCCTAAACATTTCCTGTTTCCCAGGGTAGAAACAAGCCTCTACAAATCCACTTGGGAAAGGCATCTTAGATTCACCATTCATTTAAGCTCCTGATTTTGGAAGTTTGAAATGGGATTTTGGAAAGGTCATTTTTCTACATATTTTATCAGTTATTTACTTTCATATTTTTGAGACTTATGCATTGTGTAGCAAAGTACTTTGTTACTGTTGTACCACAAAATAGTGGAAGATAAAATTGTACTCAATTCTGTGTTTTTAAATTTTATTTCTAAAACCCTTTGTCTTTCTAGTGCTCTGTGATATATATTCTTAGTAACTGCAAGTTTATACATACACTTGGGTTTCATATTGTTACAGAGCCTGGACACCAAGAGAAGTTTCTTTTTATCTTCATGGACTTTATCCTGTGACTTTTCAAAGTTAGTAAAATCCTCCCAGAGCTTTTATTTTTTTCTGGACATAAGAAACACGAAGAGTCATTCAATTAGAAATTATTTACAACAGAACTATAATTAAGGCATCAATAAGCTATGAAGGAAACCCAATATAATTGCTCCTGCTAACAATGAAGTCTGGAATATTACTAATTTGATAATGGCGGGCCGCACCTGGAAAGGATAAAGTATAACTCAAAGCAAATGCCATACCAGATCAATTTAAAGAGAGATCTTATGAAATAAGTCAAAAAACTGTACACTAAAATTCAGGGAAGTATACATCCTAATGTGGTACTCAGAACTTGCTGTATTCACAGGTGAAGAAGAAGAAGAAGAAGAAGAAGAAGAAGAAGAAGAAGAAGAAGAAGAAGAAGAAGAAGAAGAAGAAGAAGAAGAAGAAGGAGAAGAAGAAGAAGGAGAAGAACAAGGAGAAGGAGAAGGAGAAGGAGAAGGAGAAGGAGAAGGAGAAGGAGAAGGAGAAGAAGAAGAAGAAGAAGAAGAAGAAGAAGAAGAAGAAGAAGAAGAAGAAGAAGAAGAAGAATTAGAATTAGAAGAAGAAGAAGAAGAAAAAGAAGAAGAAGAAGAAGAATTAGAAGAAGAAGAATTAGAAGAAGATGAATTAGAAGAAGAAGAAAAATGCCAAAGGTAAGTCTATCGGCAGCAGAGTCCTGTCAGCTTTCCAAGATCTACCAGGTACTGCTCATTCTTTGCACTTCAGACTAGTTTTGCTTGTAACTATGATTATCTGGTTGCATCTGTATTAATTGAGTCAATTGTCTTAAGTAAGAACAGACTTAAGAATCAACAAATCAACAGATGCATGATACACTATGGATGACCTTTCCTGCAGTTCTACTGTGATCTTAGGATACAGTTCTCTTAAAAATATATTTGTATAATTGATTTTAGAGGGTAAGGGAGAGGGAGAGAGAGATAGAAACATGAATGATGAGAGAGAATCATTGATCGGCTGCCTCCTGCACTTCCCACACCAGGGAGTGAGCTCAAAACCCTGGGCATGTGCCCAGACTAAAATTGAACCGTGACCTCCTGGTTCATAGGTCAACTCTCAACTAAGCAATGTGACCTGTCTTAGAATCCAGTTTTTAACTAGTTATTCCCTTATATCTAAATCAATAATTACCTCTAGTACCTGCTCTCAATTACCAGGATTTTTCTTTTTCTTATGATGGATGCCCCCCTGGGTCTCTGAAGACTGCCTTCTTCTCAGTGTCCCACTGTGGGAAACCAGCTATCCACCCAATATGAGCCCCACTACCTTGTACAGAATTCTCCAGTTCCTTGGACTGTGTGGTAACCTGCTAAATGCCAGTGCACGCAAGAAAGTAATGTCCCCATCAAGGTGGATGCCCTTTATAACTGGTGAAGTCAGTCCAGCATTTTCTTCTATCACCTTACACGGGCATATACAAATATGTACACAAATGTGTACACAAGCATCAGTTAAAAGTCTGTTCACAGCAGCCAACAAGGTTTCAGCCACGGATCCCTGCATTGAGGTTGAGGCACATTCATTTCAAAGAGATGTAGATAAATTGGAAACCATTTAGGAAATGATAAAAAAAAAGTGATTAGAGGAAAAAGTCGGTTTGATTTATGAGGCCAGATTAAAGGAGACAAATGCTTATTACTTGGCTAAGTGACAACCGGGGGATCTGATAAAAATCTACAAATATCAGGAGGGTGGAAATATGGGTAATCCATAAGACCTCTAAATGGGCTGTAGGACAGAACTAGCAGGGATGAAATGGGCTAAAATGGGAAACTGTAGATGACAATAAGAGGATAAGGGGATCCATTAAGCTCAGCAGGACAATCAACAAAATAAATAAAACATAGAAGGAGGAGGACAAAAAGAGAAGAAAGAGCGAGGAGGAAAGAAGGGAAGAAGAATAAAAAGAGCAGAAGTATGAGGAAGAAGAAAAGAGAAAGGAAAATGGAATGGAAGAAAAAGAAATGAGGGAGAAGAAAGGAGAGGGAAGAAGGCAGGAAGGGAGAGTAGAAGGAAGGATGAAAGAAAATTTCAATCCCCTCTTCCCCTGGCATATATTTCTCTATAAAATACACCAGCAAGATTTTGCTTTCTGGATATTTTTTCCAAAATATAAAATATATAACTCATCATTATATTTTAGTAAATAAATGTTCATGAGTGACTTAATAAAAATAGAATCCACAGAATGTAAGGAATGCTTCTGTAAAATGACTCTGGTGACTGAAATTGCAAAAAAAAAAAAAAAAAAAAAAGAAGAAGAAAAGGAAATAGGGAACTGTATCATGTTGTACTGGGCCCAACACAGGAATAGAAGAAACAGATTCCTGGCAGTCCTCCGGCAAAATGAAAGTCTCCTCCAGGAACCTGAGCCAGTCACTGAGATGGCATCATCACCCTACCTCTGGGGGGAAGGCTGCCACTAAATCACCAGACGACAGTAATGAGGAGCTGAAGTAGCCATTAATGGTATTAAATCTAAGGCCTGGGCACAAGGTACCTGCCAACCTTTGGCTCGCCTGCTGCACATAACAGTTACTGTAATTGAAACCGAATTATAAGACTCCAACACATAATAATGCTATTAAAGTAAAGACATCTGGAAACAACCTATAGTCCCATTATCTCTTTGCCGCTGGCACCTGCCTTCTGAAGAGGTCCTTCATGGGTCCCGCCTCTACTGTAAATGGTGAAGTGACAGAAAAGATGCTCCTTGTGATGAATAACAAGGTTATCATTTGTTGAGCACCAACTAGATACAAACACTGTGCCAGCCCTGTCTCCTTTAAAACCTCCCTTGAGGTGAAGATTCATATCCTTCATTTCACACATTAAAAGTCTGAGGTCAAAGAAGATATTTTTCCTTAAATCCTTTTAGATAGTAAGACAATGAGCCAGGAATGAAGATAATTCCAGTCTGTTTATCTTTAATGTTTTTCCATTTACCTATCACTCAGGAAGTTGCCCAGCTCCTAACACACAGCAAACAATTGATATATGCTAAAGTCCATTGAAGGGGGTTGATGATGTAACTGAGATCTAAAAAGAATCTCCAATAACTTTGGCCATGAGTTGAGGTGTTGCTCAATTTTCACCAACTGCTAAATTATGCATAAGCCAGTTATGGCTATATGTATAAAACAGCATCTCTTAAAGACAAAGTACCTTTTGCCTTTTTTGGCATTTATTTTCCCCATAACTATATACTAGATTTCTTTGGTCTCCTATAAACAGAAAATAGAGCTAGTATCTGGATTATTTCAATAAATGATAACTGTATAAAACAAACCACACAAATGCTTCATATCATGTATGATGTTATGCTGTTGAGAAAAAAAAAAAGACTGACAAATAGCCCAGCCAGCATGGCTTAGTGTTTGAATGACAATCTATGAACCAGAAGGCCAGGGTTCAATTCCTGGTCAGGGTACATGCCTGGGTTGCAGGCTCAATCCCTGGTGTGGGGCATGCAGGAGGCAGCCAATCAATTATTCTCTCTCATCATTGATGTTTCTATCTCTCTCGCCCCTTTCCTGTCTGAAATAAAAAAAAAAATGTTTAAGAAAAGACTGACAATTAATATACATTACTAGTACTTGATTATCTACAATATAAAAAAATGCTGTTATGTGCTCCCAAGAAATACAGAGAAATAGGATAGCCAGTCCCTGTATTTACATAGATTGCAATTCCATTGGGAGGCAATATCAATGCACGAGAAAGCAAATAAATCAAAGTTTAAATAGCCATTTGAGATTTTCTTTCCAATACATTTCATCCCTCTAATATTTATGTATTGCCTACTCTGACCTGGAGTAATGTTAGGCATTGACATTCAAAAAAATAAAATAAAATAAGATGAGATCACTGCTTTCTAGAGTCACAGTCTAGTGCAGTGGTTCTCAACCTTTCTAATGCCACAACCCTTTAATACAGTTCCTCATGCTGTGGTGACCCCAACCATAAAATTATTTTCGTTGCTACTTCCTAACTGTAATTTTGCTACTGTTATGAATCGTAATGTAAATGTCTGTGTTTTCCGATGGTCTTAGGCGACCCTGCTAGTGATTCTCAACCTGTGGGTCAAGAAAATAATTTTATGGTTGGGGTCACCACAGCATGAGGAACTATATTAAAGGGTCGCAGCATTAGAGAGGTTGAGAACCACTGGTCTAATGGAAGAGAAAATTTGTCAACACACAATTCCCAAACAACACGATTTGTACTTTGGAGAAAGGCATATGTTTCTATGAAATGCCGATGAGGAAAGGTTTAGTTCTGCTGACAGTGGGCCTGAAGATTTTATCAAGAAAGACTTCCAAAAAATGGTGAGGGCCAAGCTGGGTCTTGAAGAATGAGTAGGGGTTGTCCAGGCCAACAAAGAAGAGCACTCCAAGAAGAGGAAATATTATGTTTCAGACCACACAGGTATAAACAAACAGAATTGTGTAGAAGAAAGTACTTGAAAAATTACTAATATTTGATTGGGAGGATGATATCAATACCTAAAATATCTCAATTCCAGATTATTTTTTTCAGGTCTACAAGATGTCCATAAATACTGAGATGAGTTTAAGATCATCTCAAGTAGGATCTTCATCCCAACCAACATATGGAAAAATTTTCTTTCTTCACTATCATTGAAAGCAATACTTAAAAGCAATAATTAGCCGAAACCGGTTTGGCTCAGTGGATAGAGTGTCAGCCAGCAGACTGAAAGGTCCCAGGTTCGATTCCGGTCAGGGGCATGTACCTTGGTTGCGGGCACAAACCCGGTAGGGGGTGTGCAGGAGGCAGCTGGTCAATGTTTCTCTCATCGATGTTTCTAGCTCTCTATTCCCTCTCCCTTCCTCTCTGTAAAAAATCAATAAAATATATAAAAGCAATAATTAAAAGCAATATATTTAGACTATACAAGCTAAAGCATACCTGCCTGTTTAGGTTAGTACAGTAAATATGTGAGGACCATTATCAATATTTTGTAAATCATTATATAATTTAAATGTTCAATAATGTTCACAAGCATATCTACTTTTGGGAAATCAATCATAATGCAGCAGAAGTATCATGAATATCTGATATGTAAAACTAAGACTAATATAAATATAAATATGAAACTAAGACATGAGCATCATTCTGTTTAAATATGTAATTGTAATTACAAGAGTACACAAATAAATTGATCAGCATGGATGCATTATAGAAATTTCTCATTCAATGTAAGTCTTAGAATCACAGGAATACTGCTGCAAAATATTCTTTTGAAGCAATAAAGTTAAGGAACACAGTGGAATCAAAGTTATGAGGACATTTATGATTACAGAATTCTGATTATATAAATTACTAGAGGCCTGATGCATGAAATTCATGTAAGAGTGGCCTTCCTTCCCCCGGCTGCCAGCACCAGCTTCCCTCTGGCACCCAGGACCTGGACTTCCCTCCGGCACCCAGGACCCGGGCTTCCCTCACAGCCCCTGCTTCATTAGGAAGGTCGTCCGGAAGGACGTCGGGTCTAATTACATATTATGCTTTCATTATTATAGATAAGAATTAAACAGCTGCATTATCCAATTTAACTCAAAAATAAATGAAAACACTGAGTGATGACATTCATTCTGCCATTTTATAATGTTAGAGAACGCTTTTTGTATTCATTCTCTTAAAGTGAAAACAAGGAATAATTTCACATTTAATCCTGGACAAATATAATTGAAACCTCATTAAATATTCTCCATGAATGGTTTTCAACAAAAATGTGATGTCCTTAAAAAATAACAAGCTCTATAGCTTCCTCTTCAAACATAATCAGTATTATCACTGAACTTGATCACTCCTATCTCAGTGAATAATTACCTTCTGCAAATGAATTCTAGCAGAATCTGCCCACTCCATCCTCAGCAATGTCTTATGTCTCCCCTTCTCTTTTGCTGCTTTTTGAAAAGAACCCATATTTTTCTTAGCCATTTCTTGCCCATCACTTCCAGCAATGCTCAATTACACCTTTAAGACACTGAGGCGCTGGTTCCAAAAGCTAAGACTTGTACCTTCAAAGTCAAACCTGAGTCAGGCACTAAGATTAAATTAGATTAACTCCCAAATTGCTCTGTCCTTATTTTCCTACTGACTTCTCTGTTTCCCTCCACTCCTGATTGTCTAGCTTTGTCCCTCCATAAAACTGTATCCTGCTTCCCTTGGTTGATGGAGTCTCTCATTTTGACTCCCTATTACTAACTTTGACTATAGTCTATTTCTTGCTTCTTTGGATAAAACCAATATTCAGGTTTGTGTTTTGCCTTCCTGAGTCCAATAGTTCATAGTTTGTACTTCACAGGTTATAACCAAGTGTCATTTTATTGCAATTTTTTTAATGCTCATTTCCCTTCAAGATGCTTTTAAAAATTATTTTTCACTCTCCTTTTCTTCCTTTATCTCTTTTCCTTCCTTGATATCTGGCTCCCTCCAAACTCGCAATCATATACACTTTACCACCCTATCAAATAACTGTTTATAATGCCTGTAGGAATTTCATATGCAACTATATAGTTTATATCTCATGCTAATACAGACAATCTATACACATGAAGTCCTTCTCCTATTTCCTTTGCCCAGAAATTGGAGCTCAGAAAATTGAACTGCATATGCAAAACGATTGGGCTCATTCATTCATTCATTCAACAGATATTTACTGAGTAATATGTGATAACCCTACTACGTACCACACTCACTATTTGATTTATCCACATGATGTCTTTCCCTCTGTGTTTCACCTTCTCTATCTTATTCATACCTGCTTCTTGGAGTACTCTCTCCTATCTTGTCTTCCTAAAAATCTCCCTTCATTCTTCATGGTTCAACTTAAATGCCAGGTTTTCTCATAAAATATTTTCTACTTGTTAGAAGTTTATTGATCCCTTGTCTTTACTATCACCCCAGAATATGACATTTAACCCATTTTGTAATAATGATTTGCTCACATGTGTGTCTTCTCCTAATTCAACTTGCTCTGTGGGAACGGACATGATCTCAGCCTCCTCATACTTGTAACAATGTATGGCACATAGTAGGTCCTCAATCAGTAATAACGATGACAGTAAGTGCACTTACTTGTACAGGATATACTATAAAAACAACAGTGCAGTGTAGTAGTGTTATCCACAAGCAAGCCCAAATCAAGTGATTCCATTGATCTCTAAACGTTTTAAAGCCATATAGTATTAATCCAGAACAGTTTATTTAAATAAAATAATAATCAATACATTTGATTGTCTATTTCCAAAAATGCAAAACCCATTAGGAATGTATATTTATATACACGGGTACTATAAGCTAATTAATATGATATACTATATGGAGCTGAATCCAAGGAATCTGACAGGTTATTGTTAGAAGAATGGAGCTTTCTTCACCATTTAACTACAGGCATTCAATATTATCACGTGTTTATCTCCATCTCCAAAGTCCCTGTATTCTACATTTCTTTTCTATCTCAGTATGAATCATCTCCATTGGAATTTCTCAGAGACATCTCAAACCTGATATGTCCGAAAGAGAACTCTCAAGTCAACCCTCAGTGCCCTGCATCATTGAAAATGGCACTGTCCAATATCTCCAGTCAGAAACCCGGCCACAGTAACCTTGATGTGGTCTTGGCTTTGCCTTTTCTCTCTCCCCTCTCAACCATCCCTTAACATGCCCTGCTGAGAACTCATCACAACGAACCAAACCCTTCTTTCTATCTCCTGTAATGAATTGCATTAAGAAAGATTTCCTCCAGCTGGTCTGGCTCAGTGGCTGAGTGTTAACTTATGACCAGAAAGTCCTGGCTCAATTCCTGGTTAAGGTACCATGCCTGAGTTGTGGGCTTGATCTCCAGTGGGGGAGGGGGGCATGCAGGACTCAGCTGATCAATGATTCTCTCTCATCATTGATGTTTCTCTCTCTCTCTCTCCCTCCCTCCCTCTCTCTGAAATAAAAAAACATAAAAAAGATCCCCATTAATTATTTGGTATCAAAACAATTTCCTACCTGTCCTCCTTATTCCTTCTTTTACTCCTTTCAATTCAAAGTGGTTTCTTAAAATATATATTGGGTCACCCTAACCCTTATAGCCATTCAGTGGCTTCACATTTTTATAGAAAAAAACCCCAACTCCTTTTGATGACCTCTCATGTATTGCCTCCCTCTCCAATAGATCCTACAATGTTCCAGCCTTAGTGATCTTTGAGTTCCTACAACACAAGTTCCTCCCCTGCTCAGAGCCTTTGCACATGTTGTTCCTTCTTCCTGAATGCTCTTCCCCCTTCATCTTTGCATGGTTAGTTCCTTCTTGGCATTCTGGTCTCAGTTCAAATAACATTTCCTCAGAGAGACCTTCCTTGACCACACTATTTAAATACCTGTGCTCTCAACCTGGCAGTAATACATAATTTTTCAGTTTTCTCATCATCTTATTTGATTGATTCCAAACTCTGAACACAATTGGTAACTTTTCTTAAATAACACTTCTCTTTATTTGGATCTTATTTTTCTTCCCTCCTAGATTATAAACATTTTTAGGCAAAGAAGAGTCTCACATGCCATTTTATCCCCAGAGACCAGTAAGGAGCAAAGCATTTAAAGCAATATGTATTGAACAACTAATGCAATAGAATAATTAAAATAAATAAACTGGACAGGCCCTAATTGAGTTTATATATCCACACATTCATATACTTTTCATATTTACACTAGCACTCTAAAGTGTATAGTATTATTTCTATTGAAAAGATGAGGAAAGTAAGTTTCTCAAACTGTTAATATCATTTTCAGATTTTAACTTACATTTCTGAATCTAACAATCCCAGTGTTTTACTGTTTTTCCATTCTGCATTATCAAAACAATTCTTTAAACTTAGTTTCTACCTCTTGCTGGCATTTCATCATGATTTTTAAAATCAGGGAATTTTAAAAATAAATATGTCAAGGAAAAAAAACAAACATGACAACACAATGGCATTCTGTCTTTGAAAATAACCAAAAAATGTAATTAATAAAAATCTCTTACATAAACCTGCCAGAGTAAGTTAAAAATGTGTTAGAAAGAATGAATCCTTCTGGCGGTAAGACTAAGTATTTTATGACTCTGGCCAAAGGGAAAGCACTTGCTTATTCTTTAATAATTCAGTCCAAAAATCCTGAGGTTTTTTTATACCACTACTTTATCATATCACTTTAAAATAATTTCAGGAAATAATAAAAGCTAAATGTACTAAACCTTTGACAAAAAGAGTTCATAATACAAATGGCAAATGTCTGTTGCAAAGCCAGTTCCAGAAGGCAGCCCCCAAAACTCCTCTTCTTTCATCAACAGCCACTCATAGCCATTCATAGAGCACCGGGTAGACAAGCAGTGGAGTGTGGTTGAAACTCAGGATCTGGAAATCAAGGTTCAAGACTCGACTTTGTTCAAGTTTTGTGACATTAAGCAAATCACTGTTTCCTCATCACTAAAATAGGGCGAACAAAGTGTCTACCTCATACAGTTGTGGTGAGGAATAAAGAGGCAAAATAAGCAAAATGCCCACTATGTAGTAAGATGTTAAAAAACCAAGTTAGTTTTGCCATAGAATAATGTGTCTGAAGAGATGTAAATTTAAGATATCCTGAGGTTTAAGAATATAAGTTCTGAGGAAGGATAACAGGGTAGCTGCTGGAGTTAATGGAGGCAAATAACCTTAGGTCTTTTAAGAATATACTCTGTCCCTTCCTCATTTTTTAAAACAGCTTTATTAAGGTATAATTTGCAACCTGTTTACATGCATGACTGAATGACGTTTAGCAAACTGACACGGTTGCACAACCATCAGTGAAACCCAACATTAGAACATTTTCATCACCCTGAAAAGATCCCTTATGCCCCTGTGGCCCACACAGCCACAGTCTACTTTTTGTCTCTATAGATTTATGTTTCCCATACATTTCATATAAATGAAATTATACAATAGGTTGTCTTTTTGTCTGGCTTCTTTCCCATCATATAATGTGGAGGTCCATCCCTGTGGAAGCAAGAATCAGTACTACTTCGTTCCTTTTTATTGCTAAATAGGATTCCATTCCATCAACCTACTATATGTTATTCTTCTACTCACCAGTTGACAGGCATATGAGTCACTATTACAAATAAAGCTGCTGTAAATATTTGCTTGCAAGTCCTTTTATAGACACATGTTTCATTTCTTTTGGGGAGATTCCCAACACTCTCCTTTCTTCACTTTAAGGGAGCATCTGCCCCTCACAGACTCTAGTGCAGTGGTTCTCAACCTTTCTAATGCCATGACCCTTTAATACAGATCCTCATGTTGTGGTGACCCCCAACCATAAAATTATTCTCATTGCTACTTCATAACTGTATTTTTGCTACTGTTATGAATCATAACGTAAATATCTGTGTTTTCTGATGGTCTTAGGCGACCCTGCTAGTGGTTCTCAACCTGTGGGTCGTGACCCACAGCTTGAGAACTGATGCTGTAGAGCATAAAACCATCAGTAAACACAGATATTTACATTACGATTCATAACAGTAGCAAAATTACAGTTATGAAGTAGCAACACAAATAATTTTACAGTTGGGGTCACCACAACATGAGGAACTGTATTAAAGGGTCACAGCATTAGAAAGGTTGAGAACCATAGTGCAACTAGATGAAGAGAGAAGTTGAATTCTAATCCAGCTCACCGGTACCTACTAGCAGTCACCTCATATAATAAAGTGGAAAAATGTACATCAGATTTTGTCTCCCCCCCTTTTTCCCTAAATTTCTTTGTGACCTTGAGAGAAAACTGTACCTCTCAGCACCTAGGTGTCTTCATTTGTGAACCAAACACTAGATGTTCTCTGGGGTCCTTTACCTTTAAAATCTCACAATACTTTGAGTTACTAAAAAATTTCAAAACAAAACCAAAAACTCACTCAGTGAATCATCTCCCTTGCCTCAGGCACTCTCTGGGCCTGGGCCTGCGTGGGAGGCTAGTACTAGATATGAGAGAATGACACACTCAGTGAATGACACAGGGAATATTTGTACACTCCCCCACCACATAAGGAATCCAAGATATACAAGCTGGCACTCTAAATATGTGTCTTTTGCTTCTGAGATTCTTCTTGCGTGTCACAATATTTCTCTGACCATATTTTGCTAAAGCAGTCATTTTATTCCGAGTTAACTGGGCATAAAACGAACATCACTACAACAGAATAGGGTGGTGTTTTGTTGTTGTTGTTTGATTTTAGAGAGAGACAGAGAAAAAGAGAAACATTAATTTATTGTTCTACTTATTCATACATTCATTGGTATATTCTTGTATGTGCCCTGAATGGGGACCCACCCCCAACCTGGGTGAATCAGGATGATGCTCTAGCCCTGTGGTCAGCAAATTGGGGCTCGCGAGCCACATGTAGCTCTTTGGCCCCTTGAGTGTGGCTCTTCCACAAAATACCACAGCCTGGGTGAGTCTATTTTGAAGAAGTGGCATTAGAAGAAATTTAGGTTTAAAAATTTTTGCTCTCAAAAGAAATTTCAATCGTTGTACTGTTGATATTTGGCTCTGTTGACTAATGAGTTTGCCAACCACTGATCTAGCCAATAGAGCTACCCTGCTGAAAGGAATTTTAGAGATACAACAGGTAGGTTTAGGGAGTCTTAGGGAATAAAGGGGGTTCATGGGGGAGGAATGCATATGTGAAGGACAGAGGTATCTCTAGCCTGAGCAATTAAAGCAATTATAAGGTAGATCAAAAGCAGTACCGACCTGAGCAGCTTGGAGACTCCAAAATGCTTACCTTACTTGTACAAAGGATAAAGAAATGCCACAGGGTAAGGGAGATAAAGAAAAATCAGAGGATGAAGGGAAAAAGGAAACATCTTGTCACAGAGAATAGAGGAATGTTTCATGACAAAGGGAGAGAAAAGGTGGGGAGGCACCATGTGGGCTTTAGCCTTTGAAGCTGATATTCTGCAAAAAGAGTGACCAATTAGAAGAACATAGGATCATAAAGTGGAGAAGGGGTCCAATTAGAATGGAGCATAAAGAATCAAAGAACTGCAGCATATATAAACTGGAGGAAAAAGGGACACGAGGCAGGATTTTTTAATTTTTCCCAAGAGAGAGAAAGAAAGAAAAGAGAGAGAGAGAGAGAGAGAGAGAGAGAGAGAGAGAGAGAGAGAGAGAGAGAGAGAGGCAGGGAGCAGGCTTTTCCCATTTGGGGCCCCTCCCTAAGGGGTCCCTTTTGGGGACACTTCTGCCCGATGAAGTTTGTATATGCTTCCAATAAACTTCTACATTTTTATTAAAGAAATCTGTTAGTCCACAAATTTATTCTTCATCTTTGTCGGACAAAAACCCATGAGAAGAAGTCTGTACCCTCCACCCCACGTTTCACAGCTAGGGCAGAATAGGGTGTTTGTCCTTTTATTTTCTTAATCAAACATTCCAAAAGTATAGATCCAAATAGCAACCATCACCTTCAAAATGCCCATCTGAGTGATTGCACTTTTTTTGCCTTTACTCCAAAATTGCTCAGTCCATACCAGGATATTTTAGAGTCTAGTCTGCTCTGTCACCTTATATTTGACCCTCTTAACCCTTTTCACACACCCACCCCCCTTCTCTCTGATAACCCACTCTTCTGTGGTCTGTGTCTATGAGTTCATTTATTTATTGTGTTTGTTCTTTTGTTGCCTTTTATTTTATATTCCACATATGAGTGCAATCATATCCTTCTTGTCCTTTTCGGTCTGACTTGTTTCATTGAGCGAGATCCTCCAGAAACCCTCCATGTTGAAAGCAAATGAGTGGAGGGAGCTGAGGTAAGAGGTGGGTGTGGCTAGAGTACCAGGAGTGAGGCAAGTTCTGGCGCATGAGGCCAAGGAACATTGTGTTTTCCATTATGTCAAAGTGTTCATCATTTTGTGGATGATTTGATTTTTAAATCATCCCCAAAGCAATTTGGGATCAAATCTATAACTAAGACAGATGGTCATTTTATTTTCACTTTAAAATGAAGCAATAAAGCTCGTTTCTGTGGGGCTCATCAACTTGACTAGATAGACACTTCTCAAACAGCACTGCCCAGGGGGTTGAAAATTGAGAGGAAGCGCTGTTGAAATAAGAATGTAGCCTTCGAAGGTGACTACCTCCCAGGAACATTCTCTTCTGGATTTTTTGAATTCTGGTAGGTGGGTTTCAAAGAGTTTATTGTTTTAGTCATACTTGGTATATAGAAAACTCTCAGAACCTGATGGAATCTTAGTCTTCCCAGTCAATAAAAATATATTTAAATATATTTTTATTGATTTCAGAGAGGAAGAAAGAGAGAGAGAAACATCAATGATGAGAGAGAATCATTGATTGGCTGCCTCCCACACGACACCTACTGGGGATCGAGCCCGCAACCCTGGCATGTGCCCTTGACCAGAATTGAACCTGGGACCCTTCAGTCAGCAGGCCGATGCTCTATCCACCGAGCCAAATCAGCTAGGGCAAGTCCAATATTTTTAGTACAAAAATAAATTTTATTCCTAGGAGGAAATCAAATGCCTTCTAAGAAGCCCCATCATTTTATGCAAGAATAGCTAAGAATTTCGCTTTGAAAAATAGTCTGTCAAATTTTGAATATAATAAATTATTATGGGTTAAAAGCATGGACCTAGCAAGCAAAATACAGAGGTTAAAATCTTGAGTATTCCATTGTCTGGATGTACCACATACTAGGGAACATACCTTCTTGTTGCTTTCAAGTTATGGCAGCTATGAATAAAGTTGTTAAAAACATATGTGGAAAGGTATGTAGGTGGACATAAATTTTTATATCCTTTGGGTAAATATAAGGAGCTCAATTGCTGGATTGTATGGTAAACGTAGGTTTAGTTTTATAAGAAACTAGAGGCCTGATGCACGAATTCATGTACAGGGATTCCCCAGAGGGTTAGAGGTGGAGGGCCGGGATATGTTCAGCTCTCCAGGGGATCTGGATCCATCCCACTGATATTCGCACTGGTTGTCAGGAGCCACCTGACGGCCGCTTTTATATTGTTTCTCCCTTGAGGAGTGTCTAGGGAGGGGAAGTGGCCCTGGTACCTAAGGCCGAATTCCAGGAGGCTGGCAGTACTGTCAGAATCATGCTGGCAATGCTGGTCTGTCAGTGCCTGGCCTGTTCTCTGGAGATCGGACCTGCAGGATTACTGAGGGAGTGAGTGGCTGCTGCAGGGATGGGTGGGTTAGCTGAGCAGCACTCCCACTGTGGGAGCACACTGACCACCAGGTGGCAGCTCCTGTGTTGAGCGTCTGCCACTGGTGGTCAGTGCATGTCATAGCCACCCATTGTTCAGGTAGTTCTGGTTGTTCTGGTTGTTCCGTTGTTCAGTAGCTTAGGCTTTTATATATATATAGATTGCCAAATTTTCTTCCAAAGGGGCTAAACTATTTTGCATTCCCACCAGCAATTTGTGAGAGTTCCTATTATTCCAATATTTGGTATTGTCAGTGTTCCAGATTTTGGCAGTCCAATAGTTGTATAATGGTTGTTTTAATATTCATTTTCCTGATGACATATGAAGTGGACATTCTTTTAAAATTCTTGTTTGCTATCTGTATATCTCCTATTTTTGTGTGTGTGAAAATAAGTTATAGTCTCTTAGCAAATTTCAATTATACAATACAGTATATCAACTATAGTCACTATGTTATATATTAGATCTTCAGACTTCAGTCATCTTTTAATACAAGTTTGTAGCCTTTCATCAACCTTTCCCCACTTCCCTATCCCCTGGCAACCACCATTCCATGCTCAATTTCTATGCATTCAACTTTATTTGTTTTAGATTTTATATAAAAGTGATATCAAGCAGTATTTGTTTTTCTCTATATGGCTTATTTTACTTAACATAATGCTCTCTAGGTTTATCCATGTGGTTGCAAAAAGCAGCATTTCCTCTAAGGCTGGATAGTATTTTCTTGTATACCACATTTTCTTTATCCATTCATTTCTGTACCTTGGCTATTTTGAATAATGCTACAATGAAAATGGGAGCACAGATATCTCTTTAAGATAATAATTTTTTATGTATACCCAGAAGTAAGCTTGCTAGATAATATGGCAGTCTTATTTTTAATTTATTGAGGACCCTCTGTACTACTTTCCATAATGGTTGTACCACTTTACATTCCTACCAACATTATACAAGAGTTGTCTTTTCTTTACATCCTCACAGAATTTCTCTTGTCTTTTTTTATGCAGACATCCTGACAGGTGTGAGGTGATAGCTCATTGTGATTTTTATTTACAGTTCCCTCATATTCAGTGATGTTAAATGCCTTTTCATGTACCTATTGGCCATTTGTATGTCTCTTTTTGAAAAAAAAAAAAGTCTATAGCAAATAAATAAGTTTGACTATATCAAACTAAAATGCTTCTTCAGAGTAAAGGAAATCATCACAATAAAAGAATAGAGAAAATATTTGTAAAGTACATATCCAATTTGTAAAGTACATATTCAATTCAAAATATGTACAGTACAAAGAACTCATTAGGAAAACAAACAAACAAGTGAACAAACAAACTAATTAAAAATGGGCAAAGAGCCCTAACTGGTTTGGCTCAGTGGATAGAGTGTCAGCCTGCGAACTCAAGGGTCCCAGGTTCGATTCTGGTCAAGGGCATGTACCTTGGTTGTGGGCAAATACCCAGTGGGGAGTGTGTATGAGGCAGCTGATCGATGTATCTCTCTCATCGATGTTTCTAATATCCCTCTCCCTTCCTCTCTGTAAAAAAATCAATAAAATATATATTTTTTAAAATAAATAAATAAAATAAAAACGGGCAAAGAATTTGAGGGAACACTTTCTACCACTCTTTATATGTATTTTCTGTCCTTGGTTTTAAAATAGCTCTTTATCACTAAACATTGTTTCTGAGTATGATGCAGAAACAAGGAAGAAGAGGTCAAAATAATTCCCTTTGTAGGACTGTGTTTTTATTCAGAAGGAAACTCTGGCCAAAACCAAAAAAATATGGTGATACTTTGTTGTATGGTAAACTGAAAGATTAAATATTTTTGCTGAGTACATTGTTACCCCACACAAAATCAGGTTCTCTTCCCAAGGGAGATGCCAACATAAAAATTTGATAGGTAATTTACAGTGCCTGCTATATATCATCATTAAAGAGTTACTTTGAAAGTTAAACACAAAATGAATGTAGTAAACATTCACTAACTCTTATCCCAAAATAATTATATTAATGTGTGATTAATAGTGTTATAGCTATTCCCTCAAGGACATGTTAACCCTTCATGGCCCTGATTAAAAAACACATCTACTAAGATCTTCCTCTGATTCTGCTACTCACATATTTTTTCATTATACTCGATGAAACAAATTAATCTGACAAATAAGCAGAGCTTTGGAAGGAAACAGAATTATCAAATGAGAAGAGAGCTAGGAAGCTAGCCTTGGTAAAGTGCAGGAACCTAAGGAAGCTTCATGGGAATAAATGCCACCATGGGTGTGTTTTGTGCTGCCTGAGTTACCATAGCCCACGAAGACCCACAAGGACTGTCTCTAAAGAGATGAAGTCCTGACCTAGCTGGTTTGGCTCAATGGATAGAGTGTTGGCACATGGACTAAAGGGTGTCAGGTTTGATTCAGGTCAAGGGCAGGTACCTCAGTTGCAGGCTCCATCCCCGGCACTGGTTGGAGCATGTGTGGGAGGCAATCAATTGATGTGTCTCTCTCACATCGATGTTTCTCTCTCTCTGTCTCTCCCTCTCCCTTCACTCTCTCCAAAAGCAATGGAAAAATATCCTCTGGTGATGTTGTTTTGCTAGATAATATGGCAGTCTTATTTTTAATTTATTTATTTAACTTAAAACAAAACAAAAGAGGCAAAGTGTTTTGCAGCTAGGTAGATAAAACATGATCATAAGTAGTTGACTTTGGCTAAGTGACAGTATGATAACTTAGTGTTATCCAATTACAGAAATAGCTATTTCTTCATCTTATACTGATGAGTATCTACAGAAAGAATGAGAGAAAAATTATTCCAGAGTAAATGGTGGGAATCAACACAGAAGCAGTACTGCATCGTGTAATTCATAGAATGACAGGTAGAATGCTTTAGTTAGAATATAGAATATGAAAAGGCAATTACTAGAAGATTAAAAAGCAGAAAACTAAGCAATACAATCAAGGAATGGGATTTATTTAAATAGTATCATAATAAAGGCAGAATCATGCTTGTGGCGACTTCATCTGGAATGTTGAATGAAGAGGAAAGCAGAAACAACAATTTCCTGAGTGTGAGTGATAGATCTAAATATGGGCTCTGAAGAAATGGAGATGGAAAGCATGACAATAGATGAGAGAATTTGAAAGGCATAGTAAAGAGGAAATGTCAATTGAAGATCTATTTTTAGGAAACAAGGATGAAAGTATTCATGATCCTCTGTGATTTTTTACCTTGGCTATTGCTGCCATGAATGAGATCACGAGGCAACGAGATCACAAAACATAAGATGTTGGATTTTACATATGTTGAGTAGGATATGCCAACGGAATGTCTCTTAGAATATATACAGAATTTAGAATTGCATAACTGGTGCCTAAGAGAGAACAGAATTGATTGTATAGAAAATCCTTTGTCATTTTTATAATATTTCATATTTCCTCTAGTACTTCCATATGCTCATCTTCATCAACTACTCAATTACTTTGCATATGTCTAATTCTGTGAAGTTGTAACATCCTTTTGTATAATGATCTTTCTGACCTCCTCTAACCAGTAATCACTGTACACTGCAGGCAGTATCTTTCTCATTTTAAAAAGAAAATTGAGTCTAAGGGAGAACTTAAGATCCTTCCCTATATTTTTTTCTTTACTGATGATTCAAAAGTAAATGTTAATCACCTTTTTTTTTCTTTCTATTCAGTGAGCTATGGATAATATTTTGGACCCATGAAAAATCATCAACATTTTTAACTGTAATTTTTCTTTACAGATTTATGACCTGCTAAACCCTTCAAGGTCTAGTATCTCACCTTTTGGCTATTTTTTTAAATGAATTTCTTCTCATTTAAAAACAGTACACTTGCATTTCAAAAATCTTATCATTATTAACCAGATTATTCCTTCTAATTATTCTTATAGGTCTGATCTCAGAAAACTATTTAAAGCCATCTGTTATTTAAATTAAAATGTGCTGCACATGAAAGAGCAGAATTTGATTTATATTATCTCTGGTTAGTTCTAGAATGTATACAATAAAACTTGGCAGGCTTTCATAACAGCAGCTGTAGGTTGGTTCAAGTCTATGGAGTAACGGCCATTAACATTCATGATCACTCATATCTACAAGGGCATCTAAAGGATACAAACATTTCAGAATTCTGTTTCTAATTAGTACATACCTTGCTGCTTATATGCAACCAGAAAAATATTCTAGTCCAAAATTTTGCATCTCTGTTTTTCATGTGATGTCTCAAATACACAGTGAAGGGTCCAGCTCTGCCCGAGATTCAACAGCCCAGTTTGTGAGACCTGAAGCTTCAGTAGAAAGAAGCATTAATTATATTCATTGGGTTTGACTCAACAGGGCCAGCTCCATATAGCACATTGCCTTCATTATATGCAAATAAATCACATGAAAGTCTATATATTAAGTTGAATAGTATTCCCCAAAGTTCATGTCTATCAGAAACCTAAGAATGTGACCTTATTTGAAAATAGGGTGTTTTCACATCATTAGTTGAAATAAATATGAAGTTATACTGGATTAGAGAGGGTCCAAAACGACTAGCCCCCAATGACTGGCATCCTTATAAGAAGATCATATGAAGACACACAGGGGAAATCTGACCATATGACAATAGAGCCAAGTTTGGAATAATGTAGCTACAAGACAATGAATGCCATGTATTGCTATAGGCAAGTAGAAGCTAGGAAGAGGGAAAAATTCTTCCCTAGAACCATCAGAGAGAACATGATCATGCAAACACCTTAATTTCAGACTTCTAGCCTCCAGAACTGTGGGAGAAGAAATTTCCATTGTTTTAAGCCAATCAATTTGTCAGGGCAATCTGGGAAAGAAAATACAGGCTCTTAATGACACATTGACAACTCTAACTCCATTGGCTTCCCTTAGATAAGCACACACTCTGAGTGGCATCACCTCCAGACTGACTCTCCTCTGATATACTTGAAACTAGCTGTGCAAACACATGCATTTTGATAACTTTAGACGAAAGTGTTTTCAAATAAAAAATAATCTAAGGAAAATGCTAATCAAGTTAAGTTTAAAGTGCCATTTTTAATGTTTTTTTTAAATTAATGATTCTTATTACACCACTCCCCCCAGATGTGAAATTTACTTGCTCCCAGGGGAACAATAAGATTAAGAAGGCATTGTGATAGACAATATTTCCCTTTTGAGATGCTTAATTTAGTTATAATAACGATAATCTTGTGCTTATTTCTGACCACACCTCTTCTTCAGTGCTTCTAGCTACTAGCATCTCTGGAGTATAAAACAAATCTTTGATTCAGTGTTTGGTCCTCATTTCTTTGGGCCTTTCTTGATGGGCTTATCCTCTCAGATGGTTGTTACTACTGCATGAAATCCATAGTTTTCTTTGATCAATGACCTGATGTATAGTCTCACAGCTCTTAGTACTTGAGTGACTTGTCACATCAAATTTAACATTGTGAAGAATGTAAGATATGCACTCAACAATGTGTTATTTGGCTGTATTAATAAAATTATTTTCATTGTGCTTTTGTTCCCTGTCACAAGGGGCTGTTTACTTTCCTCCTCACACCAATAAGAAGCAAGATTCATAGAAACTATAGACCTAAGTGGAGTCTTAGAGGCATGCTTACAAAAACTAGCTAAGACTGCACAGTGGGAAGAGAAAAGGAGGCAAGAGTTGTGGCTCTAAGTGTAGAAGAAAGACCAACCAGAGGACAGACCTGGTAAGGTGGGGGTTTGAGAAAGGACAAGACTTTCTATCTGAAGAGGGAGGAGGTAGAAGGGGAGAATCAGGGAAGTGACTCATTACCTAGTAATGAATATATTCAGAGCTTTACATTTTTATATATAGGGGCAACTATTATTTCAGAATATACAAAACTATCTTCATATCACTTAATTTAATACTGAACTCAACATGACAAGTAATAATAAGTGTTGGAGAAGTTGTGGAGAAAAAGGAACCCTCATTCATTGCTGATAGGAATGTAACTGGTGCAGCCACTATGGAAAACAGTATGAAGGCTCCTCAAGAAATTAAGAATAGAGTTACCATATGACCCAACAATCCATCTTTTGGGTATCTACCCCCAAAATTTGAAAACATTTATTTGTAAAGATATGTGTACAAAGAAGATGTGGTATATCTATCTATCTATCTATCTATCTATCTATCTATCTATCTATCTATCTATCTAAAACCCTAATATGCAAATAGACCGAACAATAGAACAACCGAACAACTGAACAACCAGTTGCTATGATGTGTGCTGACCACCAGAGAGTGCGCGCAGAACATGGCGGGCATTGGTAGCAGGTGGGATGGTGGAGCAGGTGAGTGGTGGTACCAGACCAAGGCAGGGTGCAGGTCGCTGTCATCAGGGTGAGCCTCTGGTGGTTACTGAAAATTCTTTGCTCCTGTGTGCCATGGTCCCATCTGGTGCTCGCACCTGCTGCCGGCACTGGCCCCACTCGCACCCGCTACCAGCTCTGGAGCCACTGCTCACACCCACTGCTGACGCGGGCCCCACTCACTCCACACTATAAGCGCATGGGAGCGGTGGTGGTGGGAGCGGGGCTGTTGGCAGAAAAGGGACTGGGGGCCATGGTGGGAGGGGCCGGGTGGGGGTGCTGAGGATGGGCAGAGACCCGCCCCGTGCCTACTGCAGCCTCCAGGCCCACAATTCCTTTCAAGGTGCACAAATTCATGCACTGGGGCCCTAGTATTCATATAAATATGAATATACTCAACCATAAGAAAAGATGAAATAATGCCATTTAGGACAACATGGATGGATCTTAAGAATATCATGCTAAGTGAAATAATTCAAACAGAAAAAGTCAAGAACCATATGATTTCACTCATGAGTGGAATATAAAACTGAAAGCAACAAATTAACAAATAAGAAAAGCAAATGATCAAAACTCATAGACACAGACAACTCTATGGTAGTTACCAAAGGGAAGGGAGGTGAGGTGAAGTAAATGATAAAGGGGGTCAAATATATGGTGATGGAAATATTTGACTTTGGGTGGTGGGCACACAATGCAATAATGCAGATTATGGATCATAGAATTGTAGACTTAAAACATACATCCTTTTTTAACCAATGTCACCCCAATAAATTTAATTAAAAAAACAACAACCCATGAATAATGCATTGCCACTATTCCTCATTTGAGGTACTTGAAAGCTTAAATAACATGGGCAAGGACACATACCGCCTGTCAGTGTTAGAACTAAAAACAAATTTCCTCTTATGATAAATCCATTGTTCTCTTACCAATTTACTCTTGCATATGATCCTTGATTTATTTATTTTTTCTGCCTTCAGAGCACTTGGTGAGCAAAATTAAATATGCCTTGCCTAACCTTTCAAATACCTTTTTAATACGATCTAAACATTCTGTTTTCCCTATTCCCTATTAATTTCAAGTACGAAACATCTAATCTTATTGTTTAGAACAATGAACATTTTGCTATGTTCCTTGCAGAACAAAATAAATCCTGCCACATAGTGCATGTATACTTTTGTTTCTCCCTCTGGAATATTCCATGTGTAGTCTAAGTTCTCCCTAATGTCAAGTTTCAAACACATCAGCCTCTGTTCATCTGGGTAGAGAGGAACTATGTCTAGGAAAAGCCTCAAACCAGTAAGTGATAGGTGGCATCATAAACTCTAAGTAAAAAAAAATGTTCATCTTTTCTGAGCCTTAACTTTTTCTCTTCAGGTCTACTTCTTGCCGTCCACCACCATAAGGCGATGCTTTAGCCGGCTTAGAATCAGCAATAGGTGAATAGAGAAAAACAGGGTTTGTGAAAAATGGACCCAATTATAGCAGTCTCCATTTTCTTATAATACTGGCGGCAGCAAGGAAGTTGAGAAGCTGCTTTTAAGTCTATGACATATAGACTTAAAAGAAAGAGTTCTGCAGGTCCAAAGTCAATAAAAATGTAATGTACTTGGAGCTAAAGTGGTAAATGAGGTCACAAATGCAGTGAAAGCCAAAGTATTTAAAAAAAAAAAAATCAAAGGTACATTTAGGTAGATACTCCTAAAAAATAGTGGAAAGAGAGGACAGAGGAAATGCAGATAGAAAAAAATCCATGCATTTGGTAAACCTCTACTTTGGACAGCAAAGACAGCTCCTTGGAGAGTTTTACCTCCCTTCTTCCAAGTGTATTATCTCCCTCCAGTCAGTAAAATAGCTTGTATCATGATGAGCCTATTCTTTATTGTCCCAGGAACAACTGAACCCAGAGAATAAAAAGGCTATTTGTCTATGTGAATCTCTTTGCCAGGACCCAGGAACCCAAGGCATTTTCCTAAAAGCAACAATTCTCAGATTTTATTGTCCATGAGAATCACCCAGGAAGCACAAAATGCACAATCTCTAACTCTACTCCTAGAGATTTTTATAGGAGGAGCTTTATACATACCCATTTGAAAAGCCTCCCTCCCCCCCATGCTAATTTTGATTCAGGCCAGTCCTCCATGCCACACCCGAAACTCACTGGGGAAAAAAAAAAGCTGTTGTTTTTAACTTATTACATTTTCATAACACTTTGAGGTGAGGTTACGAATTCTATTTTACCATCAGGAATCCTGGTAAAAGTCACAGTTGGTAAGTGACCAGGATTCAGGTCTCTGGCCCATCTATCCCATTGCTCTGTCCTTTCCACTTTCTCACATGGGAGTGTATCTGCCTGAGGAAATAGGTTAGTAAAAGAGGCAAAGAACTGAGGAAATGTGCAAATATTTGAGAGGACATATACTGACAGAGGATCAGAAGTCCAGTCAATAAGAATAAGGAGAAAACTTTCCTGTAATCATAGAACCTGATAAGTCTGCAGACAAACCTATAAAGGCAAGTTGGGTGTTAGGAGAGGGATCTAATTATTAGAAGCCATCTAACATGGACTATGAACGGGACATTAAGTAACCAAAGAGTACAAGGGCTTGATGTGGCTTGTTCACTATGGAAAATGTAAAGTTAAGGAACTATGTCAGAGGATAAGGAGCAAATAAGCTCTGGGACCTTCTGTGGATGGGGTATTAGATCCATAAGCGCATTGCTTAGTAGGATTTTCATTAATCTAAGGTCCTGGAGACCAAATTGTGGAAATTAGGAGAGGGTTTTGGGGTTTTTTGTTTGTTTGTTTTTGAACAGTGGGATTGTAAAACTATGGAGATAATCATATACACACATCAGGGGATGCCAAGGGAGGAGTGTATGAAACAATAGGCACAGCATAAAGGATGCTTATGGCAGTGAGGAATACTCTGTATGACATCATAACAATGGATATATGTCATTATACATTTCTCCAAAGCCATAGAATGTACAACACGAAGAGTGAATCCTGAGGCAAACAATGGACTTTGGGGGATTACCATGTGCCCACGTAGGTTCATTCTTGGTAACAAATGCACCGCTCTGGTGAACTGCATTATGCATGTGTGGGGGTAGGTGACCAATGGGAAATCTCTGTATTTTCTTCTTAATTTTGTTAGGAACCTTGAATTATCCTAAAAGAAATAGAGTCTTTGGGAAAAAAAAAAAAAAGAGAGAGAGAGAGAGAAAACAAGTATGGGAGAGAGAAGTTTTATTTGTTAAACCTAAAAGGAGTAGCCACTAATCCAAAGGAGAAAACAGTGAATTTACAAAGTGCCTCTAATCTGGACATAGGTATTTATGATGTAAGAAATAGAGAAGAGGGAGAGGCCACGCGCCCCTGGGTCTGGGTGAGGCCACGTGCCCCTGAGTCCGGGTGAAGCCGTGCCCCTGGGTCCGGCTGAGACCAAACCAGAGGGAATCGGACCTCCGTTACCACCATTTGTCCACCATCCAGAGCTGAGGGGTCAGTGCTGACATGTACACATAAGGAACTGGTGGACATTGAAATTGGGTCTCTAAAGAACTGTTGGTCCAGAAAGAAACTCACTACAGACTGATTCATTTGCCTGTCAGCATAACTATTATTGCTCGTCTCACATTCAGTTCTTATAAGTATATCTCTAGTGACACATGATCTCGCTCATCTAGGGGAAATGATGAACAACATAGACTGATGAACAAGAACAGAACCAGAAACAAGGAGGCATCGATCGGACTATCGGGCCTCAGAGGGAGGATAGGGGAGGTTGGGGGAGGGGAGAGAGATCAACCAAAGGACTTGTGTGCATGCATATGAGCCTATCCAACGGTTAAGTTCAGCAGGGGGTTGGGGCATCCGTGGGGAGGGGTGTGGGATGGGAATGGGGGGATGAGGACAAATATGTGACACCTTAATCAATAAAGAAATTTAAAAAAATAATAAATGAAATTCTGGGAGAAAAAAAAAAAAAAGAAATAGAGAAGATGGAGTAAACCAACCCCTGCAGTGGTGCTGGCCTGGCATATTTTAAAGTGTTTTCACATCTATTGTCCCATTAGAACCTCACAAATTTTTTTGTTATTTAGGCAGAAAAGGCATCAATATTCCTAATTTTTAGAAAAGGAAATAAAAATATCTCCCTCAACTACAAAAAAATAATTAGGTAATTCTTAAGGTCATATTGCTAGTAAATGCAAGATCTAGAAGTAGCAACAGGTGTCCTGATTCTTACAGAAGGTCAGTGCTCTTGCCAATACTGACACACACAGAAGAACAAACACACACAAAAAAATTTATTCTGTAGGAATTTCTGGTGTTACTACATGCACTTATGTAGATGTGTTGGTTTTAAAGATATGTCCACACATTTTTTTAATATCTCCCTCCTTAGGAGGTGGAGCTTAATTCTCCTCCCCTTGAATAACTAATATAGTAGGGAACCAATCGAATTTTTACATTACAGGTAATCCTGATTATAAGCATACCATATTGTCAAATATTTGCCCTGTGCCAGTGCAACCACTGCAGGAAAAAAAGAAAAGAAAAGAAAAAGAAGAAAGGAAGGAAGGAAGACAACAAAGTTCAAGAAAAGCAGTTGTGGTGACCTCCAGGGTATGTTCTTGGGGAAAGCTGGCATCCTCACCAAGTCACCTGTGCTCTGCATTGTTCCTTGTTCCCCATTCCATTTATTCCACTGGGTAAAATTCCACAGATTTAATTGAGCTAACAACCATCTCATTATAAATACAAAAATTCTTCCAAGGGTATTTGAATTGCTAGTTATCTACTCATTAGTTTGAATTAAAGGTCATTCCTTCTATAATAACTCCTTGCTAAAATGACAGATGCTGAGAAATGCAGGATTTGGTGACAGCAGCATGGTGTTAGCTCATTTGGGAGCACTTTGGGGAGAGAGGGCCTGGAGAAGAGTCCCCATGGGCTGACACTTGGGAATGGTGAAGTGGCAGGGAGACTCCCTGGGTGGCGTAGCATGATGCCAATTTAACTCTGGGTATGCAAAAAATAGTAATAAGTGCCTAGAACAGGCTTTGTATCTAAGAAAAGAGATCTTTCTTCTACTTTGAAATAATCCTCGTACTCATTATACTATGATTTAACCTAAGTTCTAATGGGCTAGTCTGTAAACCTAATCGAGATCCATAACATGATTTTTACTTGGAAATGAGTTTCAAAATTACACTAACAAATAGAATTTGGAAATGACTCATTTGTAAGCTGGGGTTAAGTCAGAAACATAGTGGCTGTTAAATTTGGAACAACATAGACTTAAAACAACTTTTATAATGGTGTTATCTTTTAAATCTTAATGATGTTTTTGCTTTATTCTTTACTCCAATCACATTCTTTTAGCACAGTGTTTCTCCAAGTTCACTGTGTATACAAATCACCTGAGGAGCTTGTTAAAATGCAGACTGTCCTGAGACCAGGGCTTCTGCATTTCTAAAAAGCTCCCAGGTGATATGAATTCTGTTAGAATTCAGCACTTTGAAGAGCAAAAATTTAACCTGCACAATTTAAGAAAGTGATTGTGGCTTTTCCATGATGTGAAAGATGACTCAACTCTGCACCTCATGGCTTCAGGGTTTAGCTACAAACTCCATCAAATCAAGATAATATTTATTAGTAAAATCCGAAATCTAGTCATAAAGCTAATTATTATTTTAATTATTTTTTTTTAAAAATTAAGTTATAGGAGATAAATATCATGATTAATAACATAGGTTTGAAGCTTGGAACACATGGATTAGAATTGTAATTTTGCAAAACTGTGTGACCTGGAGCATATGAATAAGGTGAGCTCAGTAAAACAACAACAAACAAACACACAAACAAACCAAAGAGATTTAATATAGAGGATTTGTTACCCAGACAATGTTAATGTTTAGAAGCCAAGCTAAACAGTGACCATACCAATTGCTAGATGGAGAAAGCCCAGATCTCCCCTATGGCTAGAGGGAAAAAAAGGAGGAGGCAATGTTACAGTAGGCTGGTAGCAGCTGGCCTGCAGGAAATGGGACTATCCAAGGGACCTGAAGCCACAGAGAAGATGCCAGACACACTGCTAAGGTCAGAGGGGGATATACTCAGTCTATTACCTCCTACCTTCTACTTCCCTCCAGTATATTCCAATGCACAGGGTGAACTTAGCCATAGGGCTCTCAGCAAAAGAGACTAAAATGTAGTCCCTTGTGATATAGCTCAGAGCAAGGGAAGAACAGGAAATGAGTCTGAGAACACATGGCAAAGGACCAGCACAGCAAGTTACAGGCACTCTCTAATGCTCAAACACACATCTGTAAAATGGGTGTGATGTTATTTAAACAAGATGTGTTCCATATAAAATCCCGAATAGGGACTTGGTACATGATTTTTATTGTCATCATCACCATTTTCAGCATCTCTTTGTGGTCTGGCAACAAATTCTCTTCACCTCTTTCTCTCCTTTCACCCACTTTTCTGTTGGTATGTGGAGTCTTAGGGAGATTAGAAACAGAATATTAACATAATAAGACATAAAATTATGCTGTGAGAAATTGTTCGAGTGGAAAAATATCTGTTTTATCTACCCGAGAGACAAAAAAAAAAAAAAAAGCTTAAACTAGGTACATCATAAGACCCCATGATTATAATGAAGAGATATTTGACTTGAGGTGGTGAACACACAATACAATGTACAGGTGATGTATCATAGAATAAAACAATGAGGTGGACTCAGGTGTGATGCTAGAAGCTGGAGACCTTTTGAGGACCATATTTTTGGATTGTGCTCAATATATGAAGCATGAGGTTGTGGGGGGGGGGGGGGCAAAGAAGGAGAGAGAGGGAGACAAAAGAGGAAAGGTATTCTCTTCTACTCAAGGCAGTCAACTGTGTGCAGCTTTGGGATAACCAATGGAATGTGCAGATATACATGTTATCCTCGTCTAGATTTCAGGAGTATGGATATTGACTAGTAATTTGATCATTTTCTCTCTTGACTTGGACCACACCTGATGCCTCTGCAAGTGTTGTGGCCATAACTGAGAAGTTGTTATTGTTGAGGCACTAACTCTCCTCAATGAGGAAAAGAACAGTTTTCCTCAGTAGGCTTGTTCCCTAAGTAATATTATGAAATGCTTACAGAGTAGACACAGCTGTCTCCACTACGCTATGCTGCAAAGAGCTCAGAGTGCCCATATATCGCTCCTCTGTGGGAGAAAACATAACTAAGCCCATTCTGGTTCAACCCTGGTTCATCTTGTTTGGGAGTCAGCAAGCAAAGCCCATAGTGAGCACAGCAGCCTCTCCCTGCAAATGACTTAGCGAATTCATTCCAGCCTTAAACCAGTTCATCTGAATATAGATGTGTTTAAGCAGCAAAGACTCTATGGATAAGAGCATCAAGGCAAATGTAAATGAGGAACTAAAATGAATAGTTCTGGGATAGTTCTGAGCTGCACTGTAATATTTTATTTATCCATTACACATTTACTGAGTTAAAAATAATACAGCCCTGGCTGGTTTGGCTTGGTGGCTAGAGTGTTGGCCTGTGGACTGAAGGGTCCCAGGTTTGACTCCAGTCAAGGGCACATGCCTGGGTTGCAGGCTCGATCCCCAGTGTGGGATGTGTGGGAGGCAGCCGATCAATGATTCTCTTTCATCATTGATGTTTCCATCTCTCTCCCTTTCCCTTCCTCTCTGAAATCAATAAAAAAAATATTTAAAAAATAAAAAAATTACAAACCAAATAATCCTAAGGACTTTACTATCTGGCATATGCTGGGAACCAAAAGAATGGGTCAAGAAAATGAGTGTTGTGAGTTCTAGAGCGTGCTAGTTAGCTGTGGGCTGGAGAGAATTAGAGATATTTTCATGGAAGGGTGGAAGCAAAGTTGGGTTTAATAGGCTGTTGGAGCTGGCCATATGGAATGCCTGGGAGGGTGTTTCCTGTTGGGGAATGGTTTCAACAAAAGCGTTGAGGTGGGAATGGAGGAGTTGGCGGAGCACCAGGAGTGTAAGTACACATCAGTGTTCGAGAGTCTGGCTTTGACACTTCATAACTTAATAAGTAATATTGGCCAAGTCACTTAAACTGTTTCCCATAGTGCAAAATCGAAATAATACTAGAACCTGACTCATGGGCTTATTGCAAGTATCTATGAAACAGAAAAGCTCAGTCAATACTTAGCTACTATTATTTTATCCTTGAAAGGCAGAGTGCATTTATTGCTCCAATAAACACTTATTGAGTTCCTGCTATATGGAAAGCAGAAGAGTAAACTGAGTCAAAATATGAAATGCTTTGATTGTAGGCCAAGGTCCAGATTCTCCAGCTAAAACAGGGGATTCACTGGAGGCACTGGGGTTGGGCAGGGACATAATGAAGGATAAGGGATATGTTTTAAGGATTAAGGGAGCACAGGGCAGTGCATGCAATGTGTCATTCAGAAACTTTTATAAACCTTTAATGAAGCAGTAGGGAAAACAGATGAAGATCTCTTGGCATCAGAAAATGCATTTAATTACCCAGCAGTAACTCTGGGGGCCCTTACAAGTAATTGAGAGTCTCACTGGTGACTGACGGGACCTCATGGAATGGATGGACAGCTACCATGACCATCCACCAGTGCCCTGGGGACTTCTGGGTTCTTATGAGTGCTGGGGCAGGTTACCCACAATGCTCCCCTGACTCAAACTGGGGAGGCAACAAATTGCAATGACAAGTAGTTGATGTCACAGGAAATGTTCCTATCAGCTCTCCTGGATCATAGTAAAGTATGAGGGAAACAAACAGCAGATAATTTTTAGAGACATTAACCTTGAACTGACAAGCTGGAGTAGCTGTTCTAAAGCTCCTGTTTCTGTGATTTCCATAATGAAAGGGTTTGGAGTATAGGAAATGCTCCCACGGGTATACCAAGCTCATGTGCAATCCCCAGCCAGCTGCCTGTAACTCCACCTCCTTATCTCTCTGCCAATAACATTTATCAAGATGAAAGTGTACTATAGTTAGAGGAACAACTACTCTTTTTAATAGGGTAAATTATTCATCAATTTTGGTACTTTATTATTAGTAAAAACTTATTTAGGAAACTTGAGAAAACTAATATGGAGGCACCAGGTTATCACAAACATTTTAACTAAAAATTGTAAGTGTAGACTCCTTGAGGCATCCTCTATCATTTCCTCTCACTGATCGGCACTTTATTTCTTCCAGACTTGCCCCATGCTCCCAGCTAGTTGTTCATCTGGTAAAAGTGAGAGTAATGAAGCAGACTTTTGAACTCTGCATTCCTTGAACCCTATGAATATAAATGGTGAATATAATTTAATGTGCCAGGGAAATTCAGACAATGATTATTCTAACCAGCATACTGATAGATGAGAAAGCTCTTAGTGGTGGAGGTGCAGCATCGCCAGCAGCCTGTAGGACATGCTTGGTCAATTACCTTTCCTGGATGAAGGGATTGACCTCCTACTCAGGCACCACCAGCCACCATCACACTAAATGAATTTGCTCTTTGTCAATCTCACTTCCCATATGCCTTTAAGAATGACAGTATAATGCCATATTTCGTATATGTCTAATGTTTAATAATATGCATTTCATACAACATAACCCCACTGAAGAAATGGTGGTATCTTACAATGGAAGAAAATTTGGCTGTGGGAAACAGTATATCTACACTATGCGTTATGGGCGATTTTAAGGGTTTTTTAAAGGTTAGTTTCACTATAGGTAAAATAACCATATAATTTATTATATAAATTGGAGTGCTTTTCAGTAAGATAGATGATTAATTAAAATTAATGATAATTATACTGAGACAACAGGTATAAATGGAGACTCTCCTGAAAAATCAAAATATAGTGTCATCTTAACTGTTATGGGCTGAATTTTGTCATTCTCAAATTCATATGATGAAGTTCTGACTGCTAGTACCACTGAATGTAATTATTTAGATATGGGGGTTTTTTAAAGTGGTGATTTTTCCTTTATTAAATAGGAAATTTAAATTAGGTCATATGAGTTGACTTGAGTCCAATATGACTGATATATTTATAAGAAGAAGAAATTAGGACAATTGTATCCAGAGAGGAAAAAACCATGGGAAGAGACATCAAGAAGGTGGTTGTCTTCAAGCCAAGGAGAGAGGCCTCAGGAGAAACCAAACCTGCCGACACCTTGAGTTTAACTGTCTAGCCTCCAGAATTTTAATAAAATAAAATTATTTAAGCCACCTAGATTATATTTTGTTATGTCAACCCTAGCAAACTAATACACTAGCTATAGTGATTTTCATGTAAAGAGCAGCCTTGAACTTAATCCCCTTATACAATGAGGTTCTGTGGTGGGTCAGGAGGCTGCTTGATGGAAGAGTGGACAAACTGTAATAACCCCACCCCTGCACCACAGGGCATAGATATATTTTTTTTATCACCTTTTGCTTAGTAGCCCAACTGCAGATAATACAAAGGCCCCCACACAAAATTAAGACAGGTTTAAGTCCTGTCTCTAACACTTGTTCGTTAAGCTTGTGCTTAATCATGCTTAATCTAATTAATCCTCTGTGCTTGCTTTGATTCATGAATACCAACCATAGAGTAAAACTTAGCTTGCTCCACTCAGACAGTTAACTGTGAACATCAAACATGGTCAAAACAGTGACATGCAAAACTGCAAAGCAGTCCATGCTGATAGGTATTATTATTTTATTAAAAGTAGGCTGCAAGAGGGAAGTCATTCAAATAACTTTATGTGTCTGAATAAACTGTAGAAGCAAAGTGACATCCTACATAGCACCTTCTGTGATCATCAAGAAAAGTTACTCTTGCTCTCACACATTCATTCATTCTCAACTTCATTATTATTGCTTTGGAGCATTTTTAGAGACATATGCACAAACTTTATATCAACAGCACCTTGATTCAACGATTTAGTTTCAAATAACTCTACTAGGTATTGATTTGGGTTGTTCAACATGATTAATAAATTTTAATATAATTAAAATGGAGCTCAAACTAGAAAAAATGTTGTATTCCTTTAATATTCAAGTAAGTTCTACCATATTCAAAGTGAGGCCTAAGCTATTCTCCATTTTGATGGAAAAATTATTTCATCTAACATCAAGAGCATGCACTGGACATCAGTTCTCTAATTCCAGATAATATTCTTACATATGGTGTATAAACTTCTTAAATAGCCTAATTGTTGAAGCCATGCTCTTTCTGGCTTGGTTTCTGTAGCATGTGGGTACCACATATCTAGTGAGGGTTATATTTTGCACAGGGGTGGGGGTGGGTGGGAGGGTTACTCAGCCCAACCTGCACCCTCTTGCAATCTGGGAAACCTCAGGGGGTGTCCGACTGCTGGACGGCTGATAGTTGGACATCCCTCTCACAATCGGGGACCGCTGGCTCCTAACTGCTCACCTGCCTGCCTTCCTGATTGCCCCTAATTCCTCTGCCTGCCTGCCCAATCAGCCCTAACTGCTCACCTGCCTGTCTGATGGCTCCTAACCGCCTCTGCCTCAGCCCCCGCCATGGCAGCTTCGTCTGGAAACGTGTCTGCAAGGTCGTTCGGCTGTCCAGTCTAATTAGCATATTATGATTTTATTATTATAGATCATAAATGTTTATTTGTGTGTGTGTGCACATGTGTACTTTAAAATATAGTGTATGGTATGCACCTTCTCTGATGGAAGCTAGTAATTGAGATTCTTTTTTCAACTAAAAAATGTCCTCCACATCTCAAACTGACTGATGATGGTACAAGATGACATTTTTCATTTGTGGGGAAGGTTACATACCAGAAAGGTTTCCATTAATATCCAAATATAAGAACACACATTTTCCTTCCTTTTCACAATGAGGAAAACCACGGGTAACTTTGCTTTTTTATTTGTCTTAACACATATTTGAGTGTATACTCTACACTGGGCATTATTTTAGGCATTGGAAGCAGAATAGCAAATCAATTTATGAAAAGCCCCGCCCATGTGAGTACATTCTATAAAAGTAGGGTAGAGTGGCCTGGATTTGAATCTTGGCCCCACTACTCACTATTTATTTGATCCCTCTAAACTCCACATTTCTCATTTGTTGAAATGGAGATGACACATACCTCTCTGGGTGGTCAAAGAACTGAGGAAGGGAACATGTAAATGCGGGGCATACAAGAGACACGTTTTTTTCTGTAAAATCCCAACATATTTCCGTTTTAAGATTGTAATGAGTTGAAATGTGTCATCCCCAAAAAAAAGATAAGTTAGAGTCCTAAACTCTAGTACCCCATAATGTGACCTTATTTGGAGACAGAATCTTAACAGAAATCATCAAGTTAAAATGAGGTCATTAGGGTGAGCTCTAACCCAATATGCCAAAGGTGTCCTTATGGCATCCTTTTTAAACATCCCGCCCCCCCCCCCCAACCCACACACACATACACATCACACACACAAACAGAGCACCATGTGAAATGAAGGCAGAAATCAGGGTAATGCTTCTGTGAGATACAGAATGGCAAAGATTGCCAGTGATCCACCAGAAGCTAGATGAGAATCATGAACAGATTCTCCTTCACAGCCCTCAGAAGGAACCACCCCTGCTGACACCTTGATCTTGGACTTCAAGCCTCCAAAAGTGTGAAATAATGAAGTCATAATAAGTGACCCATTTTGTATGACTCTGTTATGGCAGCACTAACAAACTAAAACAAATGGTTTCACCTTGAAGCCTGAGTCTGAAACATATTTTTTATACTATTTTCTCAAAGTTGAGCACACAATTTTCTTAATCACTATATACAATGCACCAAATAAGAATCAGAAAGTCTATAAATATTTATAAACGTTACAGGATAATTATCACTCTAAACAATATGCCCTGATTCTCTCTTTGGACGTTAAAAATGACCCAGGGAAGCATATGAATAACAATGTAAACATTGAAGACCATTTGAAATGCTTTCATTGTCTTGAAGGAGATTCACCTTTGAAACACCTGCAGTGACCATGTCCAGTGGTGTGTGTTCCTTGTTGTGACTTTTCACCACTTCATCCGCTTATGACACACCTGTAAACACACTCTGAAATAGTGTTCTTGGTGATCAAACTGGGCCAGGGGTCCAAACATTTCCTGAACAGTAGCATGAAAAATCAGATGGGTGAGTCATTTCTATTCCATATTTATTGCAATTTACATGAGATAAAGAGATAAAATTTGAAAAAGTCCTCATTCTTCTGCCAATCACCAACAAAATGAAGGAAATGCAATTTATATCTGAAAAGAAGATTGCATACAGAAACACATATTTGAAATAGTTTGCATTTTAGATCAATTCACTCACTCCCTCATTCATTTAAAAATATTTATTGGGCCCAACCCTGGGGAATCTGTGCCTTAAAATTTAAACTGTTTTTTTTCCCCTCAGATTTTAGAATGAAAAGATATCTAATCTCTTAGTGACTAGTGGACATGACCCTACATTTATTTCCATCAACTAGAAAAACGCTAATCAAGATCATCAGGAGTCATCATGAATCATTGGCTACACTTACTTGAACAAGAAAAATGATTCTGATAAATTATCCATTACATTCTATTATATTAAAAAATGAAAACAATTTCATAATAAATTTTGTTTACATGTCACCTTGTTACAAAAATAGAATAGGAAGAGACTTGCTAATCTATTCAAGTAAAAGTCATTCAGAGCTTTCAAAGAGAAATTGATTTTGGTTTTTGGATTCTTGATGCCTTCTTTATGAAGAAATGACATGCTGTGAAGAAACCATTTTTATATTTAATTGGTTTTTTTGTTGTTTTGGGGAGGTTTGAATCCATGAAGTATTCCTAGCCAGTGAGTCATTACTTTCAAAAGTACATGAATACAATGTAAATTAATGGATTTCTTTAAACTCACAATGAACCTTCTCCATGTACCTTATTGTGTTTTTGTAACCGTCTTTGAAGAAGAGGATATTGGGTTTCTAAAAATTTCTTATGGTGTGCCACCATTTCTTTTGTATGCTAAAAATATATTTAAAAATAATGTTAATTACAAAAATGTACGTGAAGCAGTCAAAAAAATAAATCAAATTTTTTGGATGAAATTGTAAGTTTCTACCTATAAGGTCAGGTTTAGATAGAAGAACAATTATCCTCAAATTCTCTTGAGTCAGGAGTGAAGTTCCAATATTCTCAAGAATAACCTAAAGATTCAAGTCCATAAGTTTGTTTAATTTAGCTTTAAATTAGCATGTGTTGCTGGACACCAGCAGCCCTGGGTGGAAACTGGCCCCAAATTGTGTTTTTCTTGGCCAGTAGATATTCCTTCTCTTTCTCCTTTTTCTCCTCCTCCTCCTCCTCCTCCTTCCCCTTTTCCTCCTCTTCCTCCTTCTTCTTCTCCTACCCCTCCATCATCATCATCATCTTCATCATCGTGGCCATCACTACCATCATCACGATCATTTTATTGACAAGCTTTAGGTAGATAAATACTCTCCAGTTTCTTCATCCCAAAGTACTTATTACTGTCTTACTTGTGGATACTTTCTACAGTTAGAAGAGCATAATGCTCAGTCTGAAGACACGCGGTCAGATGTCTTAGTTTGTAACCTTGTTCCATCACTTGTTAGCTATTTGATTTACTCTTCAATGCTTCAGTTTCTCCATCTGTGAAATTAGTATAATCATCTTGGCTTCAATTTCATGTAATGAGGACTAAATTCAATACTATTTAAAAGTGCCTCAAACATTATCTGGCACATAGAAAATGCTCAAGAAATGTTAGCCATTGTTGTCTGCTCCCCAAAATTTGCATGTAGGACCCCTGCCACAGTGACTTTACCTAGAGAAGGACATTTTCTGATACAACTAATACTTCAAAAAATCTAACTGTTATTGTGGTCTGGCTCCTAAAATAACTTGGGTTGCAATTGTTACTGGAAAGGGGAACTGGCCCTGAGCAGGTGTGCTTAGGGTCAGCCGCTGTGTGTGGGTTCTTGACTTCATGCAGGAAAGATTTACAGAATGAGTTTGGGTGATTTTTAGAGGATATTTACTAAAGTTAGGGTCCCTGAAACAAGGAAGGGCCTAGGATAACAGCTGAGGGACTAGGTGGGGAAATGAGCCGGGGCTGGGCTGCTTTGGCTCACTAAGGAGTCAGAGAAAAGGGGGCTTTGGGGACAGGTTCAGGGGGTTTGCCTGGGACAAACTGCCACTACTCATTGCTGCCCTGGTTGTAAGCTTCATGGAGTCCCTTACAGTTTAGGAAATGTATGGCTATAGAGGAAGAAGGGGAGCGGGGCAGGGGAGGAGTGAAAAGACACAGGCATGCTCCCAGGGGAGAGACAGCACATGCTGGGACCTTCATTTTATGGGGTGTAAAGGCTAGAAATTTAGGGGAGATCTTAAGGGATGATCTCAACAGAATATTCATTGGGTTTATGCTGTTGTGTCAAAATAAGATTTATTCCTTTAACTTCATCTGTCCTTGGGTGTGGTTGGAAAACGGCACTAATTGGATTTCTGTTATCTATCTCCCTGAGTAAGGTGATTTAAGCTACTTAACTTGTTTGGGCAGGAGAAGTGCAAACCATTTGCTCTTAAGTGTCCTTGGTTTAGGAAGACAGGATTTACTAGATGGCTGAAAACTTCTTGTTTCATTATCTGTCTCAGTTTCCTTATTCCATTTGCCCAGGAATGTTCCTAGCATCTTACTATCCTGGTAGTTTACCTCACCTGCTGAATAAAGAATTCAGGAGTGTTGGGAATTGCCAAGATAAAACTGGCAGATGTCCTCATGAATTCTGGGAAAGGCCACACAATGTAAAAGAGAGACCTTGAAATCTAGTCTGTTGCCCAAAATATCCTGCAGTGGAACCTTGAAACCTATAGAGGGGAAAAGTATAAAATCCTTGTACCCCCACTAGGCAGAGCACTCAGACTGAGTTGCCCACTTGTGTTTTATGCCAAATATATTCCTAATAAATTTGCTTGCTTTGCTTCAACACTGCTTTCTCACAAGTGTGACAAGAGCCGAGGGGAGAGCCCCCTCCAACTCTGGAAGTTCTTTGGTAACATAATGAGAGAGGAAGCAGCAGAACAGCCAAGGGCTGGCTCAATAATGACACATCTCATAGTTGAGAAAGTAATGAACTTCCTGCCCTCACTCAAAACTTGCAATTCTGGCAACTGCTATTGATAAGAATTAAAGACAAGAAGGGAAAAAAAAATATATCTATATATCTATATATCTATATATCTATATATCTATATATCTATATCTATATCTATATCTATATCTATATCTATACATATATATATATATATATATATATATATATATATATATATGTTATTTTGCAAAACCAGTGGTATCAGAAGAAGCATGGGCTTAGGAGCCCAAGATATGGTATTTGAATTCTGGGTCTGCCAGTTCTGAGCTAGGTGATCCTGGGTAGGTTACTTCATACCTAAGCCTCAGTTTTGCTCTCTGGAAAATAAGATTATTAATATCCACTTTTTAGGATTGAGATAAGTATTATGTAAACAAAAAAATAATTTCAACCCAAAGTAATACACATTCAGTTTTATTATCATCCACAGCCTCTACCCTTTCCCTCAAAAAGTGATCAGCTGCCTTTTGAGCAAAATTTGGTAGACAAGCAGTTCCCTGTGTGGAAGCAATGTAGATGTCCCCATTGCAGGTGAACAGGAAGGCCTGTTCTAATAAATCACTTTACTGATGGGTATCAAGGGTAGTAAAATGGGCTACCCTCAAATATGCAACTTTGGCATAAGGACTGTTTTGAGCTGAAGGCAACTGAATAGAAGAAACAGATACAGGGAAGTTTTCTGCCCTCCCCCAATTTGCCAAAAAGCAGGAAATAAAATTTAAAGATGCCCACACTTTTCCCTCCTTACCAGGAAGGACAGGAGTTAATCACTGGAGATAACTCTAAACCCTTATCAGTTCAGACACTAAACCAGAGGCATCTATGTAACTAACCTTGCTAAACTAGCCCTTATATGCCATTAAGTTTCCCCATATAATTGCCTGCTGGCAATTTCCCACACCTATGAGCTCGAAGTACCTTTCCTTTGTCTTGCCATTTCTCTATAAAGTTGTTGTTCTTTTATTAAAATGTTATATAAGCCCAAGTCCTGGCCAACCACCCCTTTGAGTTACTCATCTCTGAGTATTTCCATATGTATGCACATGTTAATAAACATCCGTTTGTTTTTCTCTTGTTAATCTGTCTTTTGCCAGTCTGATTTACAGGGCCCAGCTAATAAACGTAAGATGGGTAGACAAGAAAAAAAAAGAAAAAGTTTTTTTTCTCTTAGGCAGGTGACATTCAAGTTAAAAACCATAGACTAGGTTGATCTTATCCAGTCCTTTATTTGGTTCCCTCCTGTCAATGGAATGCATCTTAGTGAACAAATAAAAGATATAAGAAAGTATAAGAAAGAATTTGCCATTCTTATATATGTTACTCAGCCAGATCTCCAGCTAATTTATTTTATTGTAATTAATGACAATAAAATAAGAACATTTATTTAGCTAAAGTGCTAAACACTTTATACATGAAATCTCACTGAATATTCACAGTTGCTTTTTGATGTAGGTTTACTTTTTTACCTTTGTGTAAATAAAGAAACAAAAGCTCAGAGAGTGTAAGTAACTTGCTCAAGACTACAGTAGCCAGTGAAAATTGCTCAAGACCACAGAGCAGCTAGCGGGTGGTGAAGCCATGACTCAGATGCTTGTTCATCTGATTCCGTGTTCTCTCTTCTTGTCCTCATTTTCCAGTCCCTCTGATCCTTGGGTGTTACACTCTGATGACAGTCGCATCCCTCCAGCCCTCCTTCATCCAATTACCCGGTTGGATATGCTGCTCAAATTGTAGCTCCGAGCCCTTCTCTTGAGCATTATTCCAGGCTTGCTTTCTGGTTCCAAGTCCCCACAACTGTGGATAAAAGATGTTACTCAAACCTCGCCCTATTCCTGCAGGGCTGACCTTTTAGCATAGATGTACCTTCATTATACAGTGGAGCCAGGAATGTCTTCTGAGCTGCTTTTGTGTTTTTTTTCCAACTGCACCAGTATTAAGAAAATCATCCAGTGCCTACATTTTTCTTTTGTAAAATACTGCATTGATTTGTGGTGTGCTCACAAGTTATATAGCTCTTCTAGAAATGAGAAAGTGATCTTTTCAAATACTTGGGTACAAGCTATGCTGTAAAAATCATTACTGATTTTTCAATATGTATTCTCTGGTCTTTGCAATTTTGACTATCATCACCATCTTTGTGGTAGGAGCACACACAGAGGCCTAAGCTGGGAGTAGTTCCTTTTCTTACCTTAGCACTGAGGTAAAATGTCTTGGGATTTGAAGAGCATATTTAGGAGTTACTTCCATTTTTTAAAAAATTTATTGATTGATTTTCAAGAGAGAGAGGGAGAGAGAGGAGAGAGATAGAGATCAATGTGTTGTTTCACTTGTTTATGCATTTATTGGTTGCTTCTTTTATGAGCCCTGACCTGAGCTCAAACCCACAACGTTGGCATAGCAGGAGGACACTCTAACCAACTGAGCAATCTAGCCAGGGTGAACCTCCATTCTTTAACACTTAGGAGACTATAAATATTTAGACACTAACACTTAGAGCCTGTAAATGCTGGTACACTAATATCCCAAATCAGAAAATACTCATGGTACAGAAAGAGCTCTCCTATTGGCTACTATTTTGAGTCCAGAGACTAAATACCTGATAAAATGGGAGTGTTTCTGACTGGGAGAATGAAGTGTATCTAAGCTCATAGGGCAAGAGTTACTCATCTTTAGACCAAGAGAACGTGAGCCCCATTAGATGTCCACATCTTAATGATCCTTCTTTTGTAATTGCTAGTGTTAATAATTAATTTAAGCAATATTATAAGCATCATACCCTCAATTGAATTTTTTGCCTCCAAATGCAGTATGCCTACAGCAACCATGTTAAATTTTTTTCTAATTCATTCATTTTTCCACCTACCAATTCATCCAACCACAAATGTTTACTGAACAGACATTTATTGAGGGCCTATTGAATATTAGGCACTGAGAGTACAAAACTGAATGGCATGCTTTCTGCCAAGCAGGATGTACTAGAAATTTATGGAAGGCAGAATACTATTATATAATGTGATGAGTTATAATAGTGGTGTATAGACATTGTGCTGAGAAAAGAGATTTGGACAGAGTACTCATATATAGGAGTCATCAATAATATGTGCTGGATGAAAGAACATGTAATCCACAGGTTGTAGACAGAAGGTTCTTAGTATATATGTTGCCAAAGCAAGCACAGGATGGGTCTTAATTAAGATAGTACCTCAGTATAAAGTACTGTTTTCACCAACAGCATTCAAATCTTACATATTTGAGGGTGCACTTTATCATTAAGAGATATAGTGAGTGAATTTAACTCCTAGGCCTCAATATTTTTGATGTAAGTATTTGATTATATCAGAAGAATATATATTTACTAGAGGCCCGGTGCACGAAATTCGTGCATGGGGGTCCATCAGCCCAACCTGCACCCTCTACAATCCATATCCTACTGATGGCTTAGGCCTACTCCCCATGGTTCTCTGCTCTCTGCGGGGCCTGGAGGTTTCCCTGCAGCCATGGAGATGAAGCCCCCATGCCCTGCTGTCGCTCTCTGCCTGCTGCCGCCATGTGCCATGTGAAGGAATTGCCAATGCCCTGCAGTGTGCTCTGTCTGCCGGGCCTGGGGGCTTCCCAAACACGGACACACTAAGGAAGCCCCATGCCCTGTTGTCCAGGCTCTGTCTGCAGGGCCTGGGGGTGTTCCCACCGCCACTGCCCACTAAGGAAGCCCCCAAGCCCTGCTGTCTGGGCTCTGTCTGCCATGTCTGGGGACTTCCCTGCCACTGCCCCACTAAGGAAGCCACCATGCCTGGCTTTGCAGGGCCTGGCGGCTTCCCGGCTGCCGAGATCAGGAAGCCGCCATGCCCTGCTCTGCTGGCACTGGAGTCTTCCCGATCGCCTCAGTGACCATTGGGAAGACGCCATGCCCTGCTCCTCCGCCGGCTCCGTGTGTGCAGGGCCTGGCGGCTTCCCACTGCCGCAGCGATAGGCCCTGCTCCTCCGCCGGCTCCCTGTGTGCAGGGCCTGGCAGCTTCCCGCTGCCGCAACACCAAGGAAGCAACCATGCCCTGCTCTCAGTGCTCTGTTTGCTGGTGGAACAGGCCAGACACTCCAGCAGCTGGGCTGAGGGGACTGGGCGCTGCCATTTTGTGGGTATGGGGGTCACCATTTTTGTCGCGGAGTGACGCCTGATTTGCATATTACTCTATTATTAGATAGGATGATAGTATTTCAAGCAACCTTTAAGAACATAAACATGGTTAGTTATTTTACAACAGATGAACACCTATTGACATGTAATTTATACTATAGGAATGAATTAATACATGAATGACAAGCAAGTACATCTATGTTATAGAAAGGGTACACAGAGAAAGTTCAAAAGAATTTCAAGAACCATATAAGCAAGTGAATCATGAGCAGACACAAACCAAATTAACTGTAATAAAAAGTAACATAAGATGAAAACAATGAGAAATATATAAATAAAAGGTAGGATGATTTTATAGTATAAAGAATATTATTGGTCAGAGATATCTATCTTGGAAGAAAAAGTATGTAAGTTGGACTTTGAAGAGGGGACAATTTGAAAAGACACAAAGTCAGGAGAGGACATTGTAAGTAAATGGCGAGGAAGGCAAGAAGGTGGGGAATTATGGGATGGGGTCAATTTGGGAGGAGTGCCAGGATGGGAGGGGAGGCTAAAAGGTAGATTTGTACCAAAGGAAAGACATCTTCTCCTAAGGGTTTGGATTTTATGGTGGGCAACAGAAAGATGTTACAGTGGTTCAGGCCAAGGACTACCATGGCTATCTCTAAACTTCAAATATGCAGTTAAGTTCTGTTTTTATATTCCACATTATATTTTTAAAAATTCAAATATGTTTCCATGCTTAAAGCAGTTGTATTTTTTCCATTATATTTTGGTGTGATGGATTTGAAACCACCTGCACTTTGTTTCTTACTCAATTTTATTTTCTCACCCAATAGCTATTTATTCTGTTTCTGTTGTTATTAACCTTGGAAAAGACATTTTCTAACAATATCTTCAGAATGGAAATTATTCACATTAGCAATAATTTGAAGCCTGAAATCGGGATGATGTATTTGTGTCCATTAAGAAAACCTTTTTACCTCAGTTGTAACTAGCTCATAGCCATCAACCAAGCTTGAGAATGCTCATATTCTGAAATATCTAAAATTACAAATGTTAATTTTTATGCAGGTTATTCTGCTATTATTTTTTTACATATATGACCACTTTGATTAAGCATAGATTATAAATAGGTGGTCATCTGTTGTAAAATAACGAACCATGTTTATGTTCTTAAAGTTTGCTTGAAATCCTATCATAAGTAGACATTCTTCTGATATAAGCATTTTATTTGAGGCCTAGGAGTTAAATGTACTCACTATTTCTCTTCATGATAAAGGGCACCCTCAAATATACAAGACTTGAATGCTATTGGTGAAAACAGTAAGCTCATCCAGCTAACCCAGGGGTAACAAATAAATACCTATTACAGATGCTCCTGAACTTATGATGGGGTTATGTCCTGATAAATCCATCAGAAATTGAAAATGTCACAATTCAAAAATGTATTTAATACACCTAACCTACAACACCTCATAGCGTAGCCTCACCTACCTTAAACATGCTCAGAACACTTATGTTGGCCTACAGCTGGGTAAAATCATGGAACACAAAGAAGACCACTGAGAGTATGGGTTGTCCATCCTCCCAATCATAAGGCCAACTGGCTCATGGTCAGGAGAGATTATCCTCATGCATATTGCTAGCCCAGAGGAAGATAAAGATTTGAGTAAAGGTTTCTCCTGAATGAGTATCACTTCCACACAATTGTGAAGTCGAAAACTGTAAGCCGAACCATCCTAAGTCAGGGAACTTTGGTAGAAAAAGAGCCGCCTCTTTTTAATCATTTGAAAACACTCTAGCCCACAACCTGCCAGTGAAACTGCATTGCAATGCAGGTGTCATGAATCCTCCCAAATTTCCAGCCACTCTAGCAATGTGACTGTGTCTCACTCATTTGGAATTCCCTCTAGCAGCCTTGTCTACAGAAGAAATAGCAAAGCCAGAGGGGAAGCAAGAAGGCAATTCCTGAGTTTGGGGAGCTCAGGATTCTTGCTTTGGTGCTTCCAGGGCTGCTGCTGGGTAGAAAAGGCAGGGTACTAAGGTTGAGGGCACACCAAGAGCTCAAACACATGACCACAGGCATGGCTCACAAGCTCGCCCTTCAGCTGAGACAAGCAGCTTCTGTCCTAAGGTTCAGTAGAAACCCTCTGTCACCCTCCAATATCTCTATGCCTTAGGGTTAGGATAGGAGTGGGATAAATCAGTCTGACCCCATGGTCTCTGGTCTTTACCCAGTAAAACAAGAATAAAACAATGAGAGAGAAAGAAAGAGACAGAGACAGAGACAGAGATCTCCAGTTTAATGTACCTCAATCACATCTCAAACAAACAAAAAAATGTCTTATTTTGGCCATGTTGCTCTAAAGAAAACTGGGAAAGCAGATTCATCATCTGGTTCCTTGTATCTGTTTTGTCTTTCTGGCACCTTCTATCCCCACTCTATCCTATCCTATCTTGTTTTATTTCACCTGCTTTGTTTATTTGCCTACCTTTGTTTCCTTCTCTTTGTCAGGGCCTTAGCCAAACACTGTTCTGCATGGCAGAGATCCTGCCAAATTGGACAGAGTTATTGCCGTTCAAGACATCAAAAGGTAGCTGTGATCAAAACCAAGCCTGGGCCAGGATGTTCATTCCTGGCAAAGTCACACATTTTATACTTGGAAGCATTTTAAAACTCGGGGAAAATTTACCATTTCAAAAAGGATGTGATAAGCATCTCTCCCAACCAGTGCAGCTGTGTCAAAACCCAGACACATGGTGGAAATGCATGGCGCTATGGGGAGCTTGAGGAGTGCAGATGCATCTGTGTAGAAATTCCTATTAAAAGAAGACACAAGGCTACATTTTACCTGTCAGGGAATGTTTAAGTCTACATATGCAAAGAAAAGGCTGGTACTAGCTTGTCAACACAGAGTCCACCGGGAGGGAGCGTTCACAATCTGCCATCTTTCCATGTCTGCTGCATTTGATCGGAGGCAGCGAGAATGCAAGCAATTCCCCAGACTCCCTCTACAAGAAGGCTTGGTGCTATTGTTTGTAACTGTCAGATTCTGAAATAAAGCACACGTATTTTTAACCGTCAGCACCTCCTGCTAGGCTGAGATAAAAATGCCATTTCAAGCAGGTCAGCTTGGGGTTGAGGAAGGAAGGCCAAATTTGGATTCAGATGTATGTGAGTTTGAATCCACGCTCCATCACTATCTGGATCCTAGTCCTTAAGGTGCACTTTGACACCTGCAGAGCTTGGTGTGATGCACGGAAACAATGCATAAGAGACCAAAAATCAAACCACTAACCTTTTGGTGCACAGGATGAGACCTAACCAATTGAGCCACACTGGGCAAGAGGGCAGGTTTTTTATTTTTGTTGTTGTTTGATTTTTTTATTTTTTTTTTGTTTGTGTTGCTTTAATACTAAAGATATGGGGTCACAGAACAGACTGAAATTCCTGCTCATGTGGAGCAAGAAGATATTCGAGGGTGACATGATGTTTCTACTGAACCTTAGGACAGAAGCTGCCTGTCCCTCCTGAAGGGTGAGCTTGTGAGCCACGCCTGGACTTTATTTATTCTCTTTGTAAAAAGACACCCAAAGTACAATAAACAAACACACTCACATTCAGGTAACATAAGAAGTCCTTTGAAAAGTAAAATATAAAAGCATTCAGTAAAATATACAACCTATGGTCTAAGCTCTAATGAGAAAAAATGAAGCAAGAAAGAGGTCAGAGTATGTTGAGAGATGAGAAATTTTCTGTTTTAAAATAGACAGTCAGGGAAGGCTTAGCCAAGCAGATGATATAGGAATCAAGCTCTGAAAGAGGGTGCGAGTGAGCCATTTGAGATATCTTGGGGAAACACTTGCCAGGTAGAGGAGACATCATCTGCAAAGCCCTGAGAAGGAAGTATGACTCATGACTGAGGAGGAGTCCAGAGGTCATTGGATTAAGTGACATGGAGGCCAAGGTGACCTTGATAGCATCACATCAAGGAGATTCGTCTGAGCAAAACCCTGATCAGAGAGAGCTCAAGAGAAATACTGGAAAGAAAAACTGGAGACCAGGTACTCAATTTACACTTTGGAGGAAAAAGGGAAATAGGACAGTCAAGTGAGGTTAAGAAAACCTTTCCAGTTGAACATTAGAAAATAACCTTGGCAATGCTGGGGAGAGAGGGGAGAATTCCAGAGCAGCATCCTTGAATAGTGGGCAGGGCAGGGATCTAGCTCACCAGTATGGTTGGAGAATCAAATGTGTGCAGGTGGCTTGGTGGGGAGAGTGATGAAGGCCCAATAGGGCCATTCAGCCTCAGGTGCAATTAGAGTATTGTAGGGACCAAATCATAAAGGGTCTTCCATTCCAGGCTCAGATGTTTGGACTTTGTCCTTTTGTAAATGAGGGTCTTTAAAGGGTTTTAAGCACAAGAATGAAATGTTCCAGTATCTTCACCAGGAAGGTGAGAGTTGTGCTGAGCTTATAGGCGTTTATGAGATTTGAATAAATGAGAAGATAAGAAGGCGAGAACATTCTAAGCAAGAAGATCAACAACAGTGATGATCCAGAGTGAGAATGAGTTTGGCATGTGGGGAACCAGTAACAAGCAAGCCCTTCTGACAGAAAGGATACCTCTGGGAAATGAGAATTATATCTGGAAAGTTCTGGAGTTACTCTGCTTACTGGTCTAATCCACCACATACTATTGCTATAATCTTGGGCATGGTACCAAATTTCTTTCTTTTTTTATGTAATCCTCACCTGATGATATTTTTCCATTGATTTCATAGAGACATTGGAAGAGAGAGGGAAAGACAAAGAGAAATATTGATGTGAGAGAAACACATCAATTGGTTGCATACTGCACGTGTTCTAACCAGGGCCCAGGCCAGGGAGGAGTCTGCAGCAGAGGTACATGCCCTTGACTGGAATCGAACCCAGGATCCTTTGGTTCTCAGGCCAATGCTCTATCCATTGAGCCAAACTGGCTAGGGCAGTACCTAATTTCTTTTTATCTAATTTCTCTCTATGAAAAAGAGGGATAGTAATAGTACCTCCCTCATCAAGATAATTAAAATAAATAAGGTAGGTAAGGTATTAACTTTGCACCTGGCAGACAGTAAATTCTCATGAAGTGTTAGTTGTTATTAGGTGAATTATCTTGGGAGCTGGCAGAGTATATGAGAGATTGACCCCAGGTTTATGGACTGTATTAGATGGAAACATGATTGAAAGCACTGTGATTTCAGGAGACTACATTATATAAATCTAAATATTAAACCCTAATATCTAAATGAATAATTTAAAATGCCAAGTCTGATAACAGGATTCATCTAGACTAACCCTTGAGATAATACAAAGGTTTCTTAAAATTTCATAATTAGGACTTTTGAGTTCTGGAAATGGAAAGATATTTATGACTAGCTTTTAATACTTGAAAAAAAAGGTGTCATTTTAAATAAACACAATGCTTATCTCCCTACTGTTGCCAATTTTTCATATTTTATAAATTCAAATGGGCTAGGAACTAAATTCAGCACTTCAAAAAAGGTATTATGAATGGTCATTTCTCTGTAATGAGAGTTATCTGAATGTGACAGCTGGCATCCACATATTGAAGAATTCAGAAAGAAGAACATAGCGTCACACATTAGCCTATTTCAGAAAGGGTCTTTATATTTACCAAAAATGCATATTATAAATAGAAATTTATTTCACCTATCACAAGAATACATGGCTGCTGTTTCTTAATTTTATCTTAAAATTAATTTTCTTTAATATAGGCTCAATGAATCAAATTGGGTAGAGGGTTCTTTTTCAAGTTTTCTACTTTAAATATATCATGTCCAGGGTTATCATTCAGTTCTATTTCATGCATTAAAAACAACAGCAAGTACTTTTTAAAAATCTATACTAATAATAGAGGAATATGCAAATTGTCTGGGGCACCATCACAGTAACAGTAACAACTGAACAGCATGCTGCGTGGGGTGACCAGGCTGGCAGGGGTCAGTTGGGGGTGACCAGGCCAGCTGGGGGGCAGTTGGGGGTGACCAGGTCAGCAAGCAGAGGTGGTTAGGGGTGATAGGCTGGCAGGAAGGGGCAGTTAGGAGAGATCAGGCAGGCAGGCAGGTGAGCAGTTAGGACCCAGCGGTGGATTGTGAGGGGGCTGTCCGGGCCTAAACTGGCCTAAACTGGCAGTCGGACATTGGATTGAAGAAGTTGCAGGCTGGGCTGAGGGTACCCCCTGCTCCCTGTGCCTGAATTTCATGCACCAGGCCTCTAGTGTAATTATAATGTCCTGCTCTTTGGGCAGGGGAGGGCTACTCAGCTAATATCTATAATGGGAAAAGACACTGATTGGGTTTTTTGATAATATATTTAACTCAGCATTCAAAGCTTTTGTCAAAGGGGTGTTGAATTATATCCAGTAAATTCATGAAATGTAAGCCTTTGATCAAGAACTACAAGGAATATGAGCAACAAAAATTAAAAGAGTTCCATCAAAACAACTAGATACTTATCAGGCAGAGACTTTGTGTTCAATTCTCAAAATACAAAACTCCCAAAATTTTAAGGAGTGAACACAGTAATGTTAATCAAGTTTGCAAGACAAATGTCATTCCCAAGTTGACAGGTTCTTGGTAAAAATGAAACTTAATTTCTGAAAATGTACTTCATACTGTTGAGTCGATAGAATTTGAGTTAAGTGAATGCAACCTACTAGATTATTGGGCAGAAAATATAATTTAAATATAATTTATCCATTAATTGGTGTTAATGGGTTGGATAAAATGCCTCATTAAATAGATTATATTAGAGATCAAGTTTTCTAGTGGCAAATAAGTCTATGAGAACATACTTAAAGTGCAAAGATGTGATATAAGAATTTTTTGGTGAGAATTTAGAAATTAGAAAGATTAGCCCATTTAATAGAACTGACACTTAAAATGATCTGAGAGACCAAGGGTGTTTACATGATGGACATATAGTGTTTGGTTCTTCTCAGCATCTATTTTCTTTTCTTTTGGTAATAGAACTGGGTTTTCCTTTGGGAAACTACCCTTTCCCCTTTCATATTGTCAGGTTATCTTGGTATCAGTGTGACATAAGAGGAAGATGAAGGGACATAAGGCGACACAAAGCAAGAAGACTGAAGTTCATGGCCAGGTTCTGGCCCAGTGTAACACTGGGCAAGTCATATAGCCACTATGAAGATATGGCTTCTCGTTTTTAGAATAAAACCAATTTTAGTACTAATACAAATGAGACACAAATACAAATACCTTGCAGGGTGATTTTTGAGGATTATGTGAGTAACATGTGAGAAAGGATTGCTATACAAATGTGAAGAACACGTAGGGAATGCTCGCTAACGCAGACCATCATGACCGACCATGAAAGACAAGCTTCATTACAAGTTACAAAAAATGTTGGCAATGATCAGTGGATTGTGTGGTATGTGCATGAGACCTCAACAGATTGGTTTTAAAAGATGTTGGTACTTCATTTTCACCAGTGGGCAGTCTTTTCATTATTGACATGAGGATAATAAATGTAAATCATATAAAATGAGGGATTAGGTTGGTGCCCATGAACCAGGCAATTAGGGAGACATTGGAAACCCCAGGTATACTGGCCTTGGCTTCCTGGGAGAAGAGGGCAGCCTGGTGAGGGGTTTGGGTGAAGAGCCCAGGGCTTCTCACCATTCAGTGGGCCCTGCCATGGGGCACATTTCTTGGAGGTATTTATATCATCAAAACTAATTTTGTTTTCTTTTTTTGTAAATTAGACAAGACTACCTGCCCAAAGCATGTTTCTCTCAGGATGGCGCAATGCCCTTATGACAGAAGAAATGTAGCTTATTTTATATTTGTATTTTCCAATCACACACACAGCAGAATAGTACAGAATCTGGAAGTAATGGGGGGGGCGGAAATACTTAGTGTGTTGATTTAAGCAGTATGTATAAACTTCGTGCAGATTTAAATTTCCCAACAGCTTGCAAATGAGTCACTCATGTTTTCAAAGCAGAAGTTTCTGGAGATACATTAGTCATAAAGACCATAGAACATAGCTTTTTATGTTTATTGTTTTGTTTTATTTTTACATTCTGTCCAACCCTGAGCCATGGAGTCTAACAGGGTGATACAGTACATTCTACTACCCCTAGCAATGTCTGTGGAGGCCGGGTCCCTCCACAGTGGAGTAATAATAATGGCTTTGAATTAAAAACAGCCTGAGTTCAAACATCAAGGTCCCCTCTTCTCATGGTGGCCCATTGATCTTGAACCATTTACTACTATTTTCTGAGCCTCAGTTTCTTCGTCTGTAAACTTAGGCAGTAAACTCACAGTGAACACAGGGAATGTATGTAAAATGCTTGGGTCCAGTGTAGTGCATTTTATTAAGAGTGGATGAAATAATTACAATTACTACCAGCTCTTTCAATCAATATGGGGGAGTGAAAAAGTCCCATGTTGAAAGGTTCAAAGAGATACCTGCCAAGTCATGATCTCCTCCTGAAAAAGCAGATTATACAAGCAAACCCATCAGCCAGGTGTCTGATCTGGAATTCAGTCTATCCCTTGGCCTCTTGCTTCTAGTTAGGACTTTCTTAAGCCCTAGGTAGCATTTTTATTCTCACTGAAAGAAAAGTGCAGCTATGCTTTCTGCCCAAGTTATTATTGTGGAGCTTATTATTTTTCTCTTGAAACCTTTGTTGCAGATAAAAACTTGAAGTTAAAAGGAATGTAAAATAATAGCATGAACAAAAATTTGCCAGTTGACAATATTGCCGAAACCAGTATACCCTTTCCCACGTGCAGCATGCTATTTTTCCTTACAGCAGAAATGTTTTCCAACCACTGCCTTCAAAATAAAGCTGAGAATCTGAGGACAGAACGCAAGTTCTTTCATGATCTGCCTCCAACTTTGGATGCTAGACCCTGCAAAGCATTTCTCCAGGCCTGACAGCCTATTTGCAGTCTCTCAAACACACACTGGTCTTTCAGCAGTCCGTGCCTTTTCCAAAACCTCTTTCTTCATATGCCATTTGTCCTTCCTATACCTCCTCAAGCTAGCCAGCTACTGCTATCCTTCCAATTTCATCTCAAGGACACCCTGCTCTGGGAAGTGTGTCCTAGATGTCCCCCAGCAACCCTGGTCTTGCCAAGTTCCTACTCTTCGTCTCCTCAATGAAAGCATTTCCTGTGGCCCTAAACAATGAAGTTTACTCGCTGTCAGATTTGCCTCTTTGTCTGTTTGGGTAGATTGTTTTGACTTTTACCTGTGATCACTTCTGTGCTTCTCAGGGGTACCTGTCTCCCCAGTTCATCTGTGCATGCCTTGAGAACAAAATGTGTGTCTTCATCTCCCTTCAGGGGCATGCGCAGAATGATGACACAGTCATTATTCCTGTTTGCCCCCGTGGATTGTGCCCAATATGAAGTTGTTCTAGTCAACATTAATGCTAAGAGATGCTGGAGTGCCTGAATAAATGCATATATAGCAGATTATTATATCCACAGCAGAAGAGGTTATTTTAAGAACCACTGCTTATCTTGTGTCTGAGTAAAGATGCATTATCAAACATAATTTCTTTACAATCAAAGGAAGCTTACTTCCAAGATAGGAGGCCCACTTTTTTTTTTTCAAATTAGGAATTAAATTAGGGAAAGCATTTGCATTTTCCCATTCGTCTTCTTTGAATATGCATGGCTGGTTGAATTCTGTCTGACACCTTCACAGAGCTTGCTCAAGTAAGCTTTCCATTACTAAATAAAATGCATCCATTCTAATTAAAGACACACAGAGAATACTGTCTGGATAGGAGAAGTAAGGTGGGGAGAAGTAAAGAGCTAGAGCTTCCATGGTAACCCTGCCAGGAACAATGTAACGGATTCAGAAGGTCCCCGCTGCTACGTTTTGATTCCATGCCAACAAGCCTTGAAAACTGTCCATCACTCCACAGAGCTATTTATAGACCAAGTCCAGCTGTGACAAAGAAATGGCAATGGGACACACAGTGACAATTACTGAGGAGAATAATAAAAGAGACACCTTCTTTATAGTTCACTTGGCCGTTGGTGATCACATTTTAAATAACTATATGGTAAACTTATGGGTCATTAACTGAAATAAAATATTCATAAGAGATCTTTTAGTACAAAGGATCCACCGAGGGAGAAATGAATTAAAAACTCAAGTGTCGTGTTACAGGCACCGCATCACGGCACAATATTGGTCCCTCATTCTGCCTCACTGCTGGTTGTTAGCATCCACGTCTATCAGGCAGTTTGTCAGAATATTAAGCACACATAAAAGAAGGAGATAAATTAATGCCACATGGAAATAAAGATCCGGAAACTGAGACGAAGCTTGGGTAGCACGCTCATTTTTCATGCCCCTTAGAGCGTATTACAACCCCTCCAGCTGGGATACTGGTGAGATAGAGAAGTAAGCTGCACACCCATCCTTTGATTTCTGTAAACCGGACTTGTGAATTGTGGTCCCTCAGAGTCCTGACGTTCAGCTTGATTGCTGAATTTATTAGCAGCATCCACCGCTGGCCAGGTGGCTCCCTGGGGGATGGATGTTTGTATGTGGTGGCAGCGATGGTGTTTGCTATTTAGGCAGGAGGCCATCACACTAAGCCAATTGCATCAACATCGTGGTTTAAACAGCTTGTCCAAACAACTACTTCACTTCAAGTAATTCACATGCTTTAAACTTGCTCCTGAACTGCTGTCTAGGTTATACTTAATTAGATGATTACCAAGTTATCAGGAAATTCTTTTTTTTAAAAAAAATATTTTATTGATTTTTTACAGAGAGGAAGGGAGAGGGATAGAGAGTTAGAAACATCGATGAGAGAGAATCATTGATTGGCTGCCTCCTAAATGCCCCTTACTGGGGATCGAGCCCGCAACCCAAGCATGTGCCCTTGGTGGGAATTGAACCTGGGGCCCTTCAGTCCATAGGCTGACGCTCTATCCATTGAGCCAAACCAGCTAGGGCTGAGGGATTTTTTATGGTTATTGATAGATTGGCTTCCAGGAATAAATCAATGAAATTCTGAGAAACATAGAACATCTTAAAATTTATTCCAACCCAGGGCCTGTGAGTGAAGAAAGCCAGAGACTTTCAACTTGAATCAATATTCATATTTTGAGGTGTAGATTAACTACTGATTGTTTGCCATATTGGACACATTAGTTAGTTTCATTCATACAATCTCTCACACTCATTTTCCTCTGTGTTTCAATACCTTTCCCCACCACTCATCTACATACAATATTTCTTTCCATCAGTGTCATTCATGCATATATACATTAATTAACTTCAGGGGCAGCCCGCTGATTTTCATGACATGGAAGGGAGCATGTGGTAAACTTGGTGAAAGGTGCATATGCGCAGTTAAGCCTGGTAAGCCTGGGATGCAAGGCCCAGTTTGTTTGATTTTTTGCTCTGTAAATCTGAAGGGTCAGAGCCATCATTTACTGCTGGTGAAAGGCAGCTGGGGTGAGATCGGCAATGTCAGTGTCTGCAGATTTGGCAATGGGTTTAAGCAAACAAACATGAGGTGCTCTGCACCTTCATTAATAACGAAATGTCAGCTTGAGGGAAGGTACAAGATGTCATTTCTCCCAGTTCTTTATTGAAAACTCAGCTTTAAACAATAGTTCTGTGCTTTGTCTCTGTCACCCAATTAAGCTTGAAGGTTTATTTTACTTTTTCAAGATCTCTGTCTCTCTCCAGGGGGAAAGTCACATGAAATGGACAGTTTGCACAGCATGGCTGGCAGACTGCACATCTGTAATGATTAGCAATGACACCTGCTATCTGGGGGGCTAGGTTTGTCATTTATATGCATTTACCCTCCAAGTAGCATTTTTACTTCGCTTTTTAATATACTTGGCATATTTGGGCGATGCAAATACATAGAAATTTAGCATTATTCCCACTAACATCTTTTTGAGTTATGTTGAGTGTTACTGAAATCAATGAAACTGAAAATTTTAATTCCATTCATTTTTTTTTTTTCCTCTCTCCAAGATAAAGAGGTAAAATGTGAACTTTGGGGAAAATCATGTGTCCTACGTAGTAATACAGCTCTATCACAGAATTAATTAGCAAGGGTAAATTTACATTTGAATTCACCATGATTGATTTATTTTTAGTTTTACAATCTAACTTTGGTTTCATATTCTCCCAAAGATTATCTATTTATAACCATGTCAGAGTGTGCAATGGAATTGGGAGCTTGGGCTTTCTATCTCCTCACCACTTTCGAATGACCAACCAGTAAATGAATGTTTCTGTGACTGCCAGCTTTATTTCCTGTCAACAGCTTTTCACTGAGCAACAACTGAGTGTTAAAATAAATACACCCTGGAGGTATACAGCAGTGCTCAAAAGGGGACTCAACTCCCACATGGTGCTGGCAGTAGAGGCATACATTAGTCAAACACATGCACATTTAAGTAAATAATTGAAAGCATCCAAGAGCTGTGAAGGAGGCAGGAGAATCAACAGGAGCTAAGGCAGCCCAGACCAAATGCAACGTATCTACCTGTTTGAGGAAAAGGGGAACACCTTAAAAGGTTGTCATAAGGAAATGTTGTGGAACCTTAGCTGAATGTAGGATGAGAAAGGATGGGAGGACAGATTCTTCTACAGAGATGATAGCATATGCTGAGTCTACAACACTTGGAATGATCAAGGGACAGAGAAAAGTTTGCCAAGGCCAGAGTTTATAGGAAGAAAGGGGATGGCAGGCATGAGCCCAATAAGGTAAACGGAGGATGCTGGGTGTCTGACACTGTGGTGAGGACTATAGCTTTCATTCTAAGAGCATAGATGAGTGTTAAGGAGGGCAGTGATCTGACCAGGTTTATGTTAAAAAAAAGGTCAGTCAACTGAAAAGTTAGGATAATTAAATCTTGCATTGACAGCTTCAAAGGGTCACTGTAATGTTCGAAGGAGACATAAAAATTTGAAGTATATTAAAATCCCTAGGTATCCAGTTGAGTTAATAAAGGGCACTCTTAGGGTATGACTTTAACTATGAGACTACCTGGTTCAATCCATTATCCAAAAACACACACCAATACTCAACCTTTAAAATCCTGCTCTAAAAATGTGGCATTGCCCAGCCAGCATGGCTCAGTGGTTGAGTGTCAACCTATGAACCAGGAGTTCATGGTTGGATTCCCAGTCAGGGCGCATGCCTGGGTTGCGGCCTAGATCCTCAGTGTGGGGTGTACAGGAGCAGCTGATCAATGATTCTCTCTCATCATTGATGTTTCTATCTCTCTCTCCCTCTTTCTTCCTCTCTGAAATCAATAAAAAATATATTTAAATGTGGCATTAATGGAAGATTCTAAGATTGGGTAACATCTTCACCAGCAGTAACATTTTAAACTTGGTAATAAAGAAGCCTTTTGCCATTTAATTTTTTTTAATGACACTTAAGGAAGCTAACCCCAAGGCTCAAACCCTGGATCATCGAGAAATCAAAATACCTGGAGATATAAATGAAACATCACCACACACCCTTCGATATAATTGTTAAGATAATAATTATGGAAGATAACATTTATCAGCACATACTTATTGAATGCCTACAGTGTTCCAGATACTGCCCATAAAACAGTGAGTATTATGGGCTGAATTGTATCTTCCAAAACTCATTACTGAAACCCTAACCCCCAGTATCTCAAAATGTGACTTAATTTGGAGACAGGGCCTTTACAAAACTAATGAATGTAAAATGAGGTTATATGGCTGGACCTTAATCCAACATAACTGATGCCCTTATAAGAGAATGTCCGGGCACACAAAGAGGCACTAGGAATGTATGTGACAGAGGCAAGACCATATGAGGATACAGAGAGAAGGCTGCCACCTACAAGCCAAGGAGAGAGACCTCAGAGAAAACCAAACCTGCTGACACCTTGATCTGAGACTTCTAGCCTCCAGAACTGTGATGAAATACATTTCTGTTGTTTAAAATCACATGATGATCTGTGGTATCTTGTTAGGACAGCAGTAGCCAAGCAATACAGTGCCATGGCTATAGATCTTTCTTCCAGCAGTTTGCCATCTAACAGGGAGCAAAAATAAGCAACATGACAAAAAGAGAGAAAATAAGTTTCATGATAACAGGAATGTAGGGTGCAACAGCATAACTAATTTTAAATTGGGGCTCAGGAAGGCTCTCTGGAGAAACGAATGTCTAAGTTAAAGGTTAAGTAGGAACTGCAAGGCAAAAAAGAGGGTGGAGGAGTATTTCGGAGAAAGAATACATGCAAGTATGTCTGCAAAAGCCCAAAAGACAATGTGTCATGTGGGGACCTGGCACAGAGGAGTCACTCAGTGCTGATTCTTCTGTAGGCTTATCTGTTATACTGTGGTTAAAATAGCCTCAGATTTCATCTGGATTGATGCAAGTGTCTACATATAGGTTTTTCTGCTTCCATTTTTGCTTTGTACCTCCCTATCTCGTCACAACATCCAGAAAAGTCTTTCAAAAACCTGAACTAGATAATGTCACTATCCTTCTTAAAGAGCCTTGGGAACTTCTCACATTACTTTCAAATAAACAAATAAATATATTAATTAATAAATAAATTACCCCTGCAAATCTCAATGTGATCTAACACATGCTTACCTCTTACATCAACTTCAATTCTCTCCACCTCCTTACCTCACCCCATCCCCAGCCACAATGGCTTCTTGCCACTCCAAAAGAACATGCCAACCTCAGTCCTGCCACAGGGCCTTTGCACTCACTCTCCCCTCTGTCTAGAATACTCTTTCATCAAGTGTTTGCATGTCTATCTCCTTATTGAAATGTCATGTTTCATGTGAGGCATAACCTCTTCTCTCACTTATCTATCTAAATGTATCTTCCCTCTCCTATGTGGTAATATCTATCATATCACCCTATATTTTTTTCATAGCACTTATTCTATATTAAAACTTATAATTTAGTTATGCAATTCCCCTCCCCCTATCATCCCTCTTTTTCTCCACACTATAATTTAAGCTCTATGGAAATAGAGGCTCATCTGTTTTCTGCTGCCTTCCCCATCACAGAGATGAGCACAGAATAGATAATAAATACATATGTGCTGAATGAATAATGCTAGTCATTCAAGCTGACTTTGATTTTAAATTCACATCATCCTTTAACATGAAACAGTGAACAGTAGGATGATTTTGGACCTTTCCTGTAGAGAAATATTTAACACTGTAGTACACAAAGGCAAAGGCAGCAGTAAAAGCCCATCCCAGATTGATGTGGAATAACATGTGATGTGTCAAGACTATGCCTATTAGAATGCATTGAACATTTCCTGAGTGTCCATAAATCAAAGTGAATCAAAAGAAGGCAGAAACAATCCAAAAGATTTGCCAAATGGCCTTGTCATTTGACTCTAAGCAAGACACTTAGCCATATTAACTTCTGTGAATTATGGATGACAATCCTGGGCATGTCTCTGCCACCTAGAAATAGTTTGGGAGGTAATGGGATTTTTGTTTTAAGTAGCTGAATTCCCTGGTGGGGGTGGGGAGGGAGGTTGGGAAGGGAGACAAAATAAAATGCAGCCAAACATCACTAACTCTATATTTTTCATGATGTATTGAGTTATTCTTGGCACTAGGAGGGGTGCTTTGGCTCCTTCCTGAAGACAATATCCCTCCATATATCTTCTATGCTGTAAGGAGTTTCCTGGAACTTCATCAATATATAGACTTTTAAGGTTGAAAGATAGTACTTGGAGCAACTGGATAGAGGTGGGGTAGGAGTTAAGTAGGGAGTGTTACACACAAGTGTCTAGTTCTCCAAAGGGTACTAGGCCCAGCAGGAAATAAGAGCATCAGAATGATGAGCATATAGTGCAGTGGTTAGGAGTGTGGGCTTCTGTACCAGAATGCCTGCATTTGAATTTTAATTTCCTAGTGGGATGATCTCAAGCAATTGACTGTACTTCTTTGGGACTCAGTTTCTTCATCTCCATTCAGGGATAACACAGAAAACTATAGGGTGATTGTGAAGATTAAATAGGTCTGATACTTAAAGCATCTAGACAGGCTTCAGCCACAAAATAAGTGCTTAATAAATGTTGGTTTTCAGCAGAACCAGAAGCACCATCATTATCACCATTACCATCATCAAAGCTCTGGTCTGACACTGTGAAGCTTAGAGTGGATGGTTAGATGGGTCACTAGCTAGATGGAGATAAGAAGAAATGTTTCATATCAGATGCCACAACATTTACTTGGGGACTGTCAGACTTATAAACCCACTGGAGAATTTACTTCATCCCAAGGGCCACTACATAACCATGCCTAGTTTCCTCATAATTTTGTTGACCAAGTCAAAACTGGCTCAAACAAAGGAAGAGTAGATATGGCTTTGGGAAAAGTGGAACAAATCATGCCATGGGAACTTGATGACCTAATACTAATCAACCAAGGGAAGAATAGCACTGTAATCTCTTTCTAAGACTACATTTGAGAGTATAATGAATGGTATGAATTCTGGGGAATGACTTTTTAATAGTAGGTACTCTAGAAACAATTTTAAAAAGTTGACTATTACTTTTTAAAACCTGGTGGTTTATATGAATTACATCTTTCTTTATGTTCTTGTATCTTTGCTCTTTCCTGAAGCTGAAGTGACCCACTCTTAGACGATAATAGGAAATCGGACAACTGCTGAGACATTGAATTTCCTCCAAGAATAGACGTGAAGCTCCTCAAAGATTTCATGAGAGAGATGATCTCTGTTCCCTTGTGTTTGCTCTCAGTCACTTGGCCCCTAAACTGATCTGCAACCTGGGCTACAATTTGACTGCTATTCATATTCCAAATAGAGATGCATAGATTTATAAGAGATTGTCTTAAAGAATTAGGGAAAGTACTCCCCATATTCTCTATGTCTTCTTTTGGCAAACCACACAATGTCCCCTTGGTGAGATACACCTTCACAAAGACACATTAATTCATTTCTTAATTCATACAATATTTGTAAGCATTACTATTAGTTTCATACTGTTAGGCTGCCATGAATAGGAATATTTAGTCCCTACCTTCATGAATCCTACATTTTTTTTGTAGCTTCAGAGCACTGAGTCCCATATGCTTCATCTTTCATTCCTCAGGTGAGGAAGGGAAGATTATCAATTTTTCAGTGGATACTGTGCCAGGCACCATGCTGGATACTCTTCATGAAATCTTTGGAGGGGTAGCTCATCTTTTGACAGGTGCACCCAGGCAACCAGCTCCCCACCATACTTGCCTATCTGGTCTCATTATCTTTAAGAAAGTAATTTCCACAAACTTTAAAAGGAACAGAATGTACCGAAAGCTCATTATCCCCTCTTCTTGCACAGACTAAAGTTTGAATTCTCATTTTAGTGGACAACCTCAAAGAAAAATAACTTTCTCTTGGTATGAGACATAGGAGGTAAAGATGCAAAAGGCGTTTTGGAGGCAAGAGCCTGACAATAGATAAATGTCACGCCAAGACTCAGATTATGTTATCTTTAAGCAGAGGAGGCAGAAGAGGAAGGGCAGGAAGGAAATAACATTTGAGGCCACAGCTTTCAAAGTCCGTTATGGACAGCTCAGTAGGAACTAAGTAATTGGTAATGGCTGTGGTGTTTTTTGTATCACTAAACCAGAAATGAGTGTTCATGGAAATGTCACTCTATAGGCAAGATAAAAATAGAGAAAAATGATTGGTTTGATATTTTAAATAGAAGACATGTTTCTCTTTGGCTCAATATAAAAGTTTCTATGCAACATGTAATTATATTTTACACCAGATTTCAGGTGTGCTTGATTACTGTATCAATTCTTTTGTTGATGTTTCCTAAATCACATTTGGTTACTATTCTGAGAATGACTCTAGCTTCTCTTCATGATGCTTGGTGATCCAATTAAGAAATAACAATATGTCATCAAAAATAACTTGCAAAATGGGGCAAGAATTAGAAATTATACTTAAAAAATTTATAATTTTGGTCAAACAGTGTACACTGTAAAATTCCTGTTTCAGAAGGTGAGTCAATTTAATCATCTCCTGAAGATGATCAACCATTTTGGTTTGCCTGGGACTAAGGGGGTTCTGGGAACATGGGACTTTCAGTGCTAAAGTGAGAAAGTCCCCAGCAAACCAGGATGAATTGGTCATCTCATTTCTCCCTTTGTAGGTTTGCTGTGATGATTGAATAAAGTAATACTTATTAAAGACATCTCATAGTAATATTTGGTACTTACAAGCATTCAAAGAATGTCAGCTATTGTAAAGTCCTTACTAACAATAGGGACAGGTGTTGTGCTAAGCAGTCATTTTTGCATGAGGCCCCTCTGCTCCGGAGTATCTCAGCTTGCATAACTGATATCAGCTTAGAAGACAGGAAGAGGGTGGACAGCCAGTGGGGGGCATTTACACTGAAAACTGCAATAGCAGGGAAGCTAGAAGGGCCCACTTGCTGCCTGAAAATAGGTTCCTGAGCAAAAATTAGCTACAGATAAATAAACTATCCTTATTATTTTAAAGTATATCATAATAGTATATTATATAAACTGTATATATGATGTTATAGTATGTAAACATGTATCATAAAACTATATTAATATGTACTATAATATAACATAGGCTATATGTGATGTTAATATAAGCTGTATGATATATTATAAAATCTTAGTATGTAATATATTAACACTATATTAATATATAGCATATATAATATTGATATATAACATATAATGTTATAAATATATTAATATTTATCCTATCTAATAAAAGAGAAACATGCAAATTGACCATCACTCCACTACACCCTCCAGCCAATCAGAGCAAGTATGCAAATTAACCCAACTAAGATGGTGGCGGCCACAGAGCTGGAGCAAGCAGGAGGCTTGGGTTGTCCCCGGCAATGGAGGAAGCCAAGCTTCCCACCTGCCCTGGCTGGCCCTGGCCTTCGCTCAAGGCTACAAAGTTTCAATTATACAAGATAAATAAATCCCAACAAAGATGGCGGGATTTATAAATCCCAACAAAGATGGCAGGATTTATCTGCTCAAGGAGGGGCTGGGAGCTTGGGTTGTCTGGGGCAATCCAGGCTACCAGTGGGCCCTGGCCTCCGCTCAAGGCTAGAAAGTTTCAATTATAGAAGATAAATAAATCCCACATACCTGCTTCCAGCCGACCCCCACCCATGCACCAGGCCTCTATCTACAGTAATAAAAGAGAAAGATGCAAATTGACCATACCTTCACGACGCCCACCATCCAATCACGAGTACGCAAATTAACCCAACAAAGATGGCAGGTTAATTTGCATACACAGGCGCCAAGTGGCCAGGGGTGGGGCAGGATGCTTGCATCGCCATGGCGACGACGCAGGCATTCCGTACTGCCCCAGCAGCTTTGGGCCTCTGGGCAGTGTGGGAAGGCAGAAAGGAGGCTCTGGCCGGAGCAAAGGCGATGCCAGCAGCCAGGAAAAGGAAGGCCCGTTCTTGCATGAATTTTCATGTATTGGGCCTCTAGTATAATATAAATAATAGTTATATGACATGTGATATATATTATATACATCACATATCATAATATGCGATAGAAATAAATATATATCTGGTGATATATATTTGATTTATACAATACAATTGATAAAACCCCAACTATCCCACTCACTAACTGTACCTCTAAGTCTTGGTTTTCTTGCCTATAAAATGGTGTTAAAAATTTATTGGAGTGGGCTGGAAGAGGTTAATGGGGGAAAAAGGAGGACCTATGTAATAATTTCAACAGTAAAGATTTAAAAAAATTTCCCACTTCAAAGGGAGGGTCGCCTCAATTACTAAATAAGAGCATTTATGAACATCACTTCATATGTTAAGTACTCAATGTATATAACAGTGCTTACTGTTTTACTAGTTTATAACAGCTTTATTAAACTATAGTTTATATACCATACAACTCGCCCTTTAAAGTGAATTGTATCCAGTGAATTCAATGGTGTTTGGTGTATTTACAGTTATGCAATAGTCACCACAGTCAATATTAGATCATTTTCTCTGTACCCCTCCCAAATAATCCTTGTATACTTAGCAGTCAGCCTCCATTTCTTCTCAACACCCAGGCCTAGGCATTCACTCTGTAGAATTGCCTATTCTGAATATTTCATATAAATTCCATATGAGTAATATCACACAATATTTGGTCTCTTGTGACTAGCTTAATCACTTAGTATACTATTATTAAGGTTCCTCCATGTTGTAGTAGCGATCAGTAATTCATTTCTCTTTTATTGCTAAATGATGTACTAGCACATTTTATCTATTCACCAGGGCACTTGGATAGTTTTCACTCTTTGGCTATTATAAGTAATGCTGCCATAAACATTCTTGTGCAATTTCTATGTGGACATATGTTTTCATATTCCCAGGAGTGGAATTGTCGGGTCATATGGGAACTCTGTTTCATCTTTTGGAACTGCCAGACATTTTTTCCAAAGTGAATGCACCATTTTTACATTCCTGCAGCAGTCCGGGAGGCTTCTAATTTCTCCACTTCCTTGTCAACATTTGTTTTTGTCTGTGTTTTCTATTATAGCTACCCTAGTGGGTGTGAAGTGGCATCTAAAAGTGGTTTTGATTTTCATTTTTCTGACAGCTAGTGACATTGAGCGTCTTTTCATGTGCATATTGGCCATTGCTATTATTTTCGTTGGAGTAATGTCTATTCAGATCCTTTGCAGTTTTTTCATTAGATTGAATACAAAATATTATTAACATGAATTTATTTCTATAATGTCTCATTATTTAAAGAGCATGTGCTATGTCCTAAGTGTTCTATGTTTATAATTTCTAACATTTAACAAAATAACTCTTCAAATTAGTATTATAATTCCCACTTTTTAGGTAAGGATACTCAAGACCAGAAAATGTAGTCATTTATCTAGCTAAAAAAATGTAGCAGACTTAGATTTAGCTAATCCTGAAGCCTAAAAGACATTTTTTTTTTCTGGTGCTAGGTGGTCACCTTAGCAGATTGGAGTACATGAGCTGTTCTTCTGTTCTGCTACCTTTTCTGATTCTTCTACTTTCATCAGGAATGTGCCCTGAATGCACATTTTCTTTATTGTTTAAAGTATTACAAATAGTAGCACATATGTCTCCTTTTTTTCCCAATTGACCTTCCCCCAGACTCCCCTACCCCCGGCACATGCCTTCACCCCCCTCCCAGTGTCTTGCGCCCATTGGTTATGCTTATATGCATGCATACAAGTCCTTGAATGCACATATTTGATGGATCCTCCAACACAGAGAATAACATTCAAATTCCTCAGACTGCCAGTCAAAGCCTTCCCATTCTTGGCACACCCACTGTCCCAGCCTCACCAAATGCCATCCTCTATTCCTGCGTATCACACATCTGAGGAAAAAAAACAAGTTTCTCAGTTTCCTAAAGAGGTTTGCATCTCTGTCACCTGGAAAAATTCTACTGATGCTATGGGCATCCTCTCAAAAGCCATCATTCCCATTGCCTCCTCCAGTCACATTCCTTTCCTTCCTCTGTGCATATACCTCTTTACTTCAACCAGCACTGCTTATGCAACTATTATGTTCATAGTGTGTGCAAAGCACTGGAGACAGAATAGTGAACGTGGTGTAGTTCCTGAACCTGAAGGGCTTAAATAACTCTAGTCAGTGTCTGTTTTCAAAAGTATCCTGTCATCTAGCTGAGCCCAGAGATTCTATTATGAATCTCACCACCAACATAGTCCCTGGGAAAAAAAGCTAGAATTAAAGAAAAGCAATTCTGATATTTTATAGGAACTACCAATCCTCGTGTATTCAATCGGAAGGTAGACTCTTGCTAATAACAATAAAAGGGAAGAGACCCCAGCAATATACTGCTGAAATGGCACATCAGCACTTCCAAGCTGTTTTAGATATGAGTTTTAGGAAAAAAACCAATGTAACCCAAAATTTGAAGATGTAAGTAGACAATGAATATGCAAAGCTGTAAATTAAGTAATCATTTTGTCTTGATTGTGTGAACTATTAAGAAGATTATAATTGAGAGCAGTTCTTATAGTACCAATAAGCATTTTAATCAACCGCATTAACTCCAGTTACCATTAGTTAACTCTGAGGATTCTGTTTGAAATTGCAAGGAGTCAATGAATTCATGATGGCAGGTTGGGAGCAAATGTTGGCAGGACCTTACCCTTTTCCTGGGCAGTCACTTAAGATTTTGAGGGGGGGATGTACTGAGACAGAAGTAGTGATGGACTATATGAAAAACTACTGAATTTCACAAATGGCATTTGTACTCAGATGTGAAATACAAAAATTATCCTTAAAAATTTTTAGTAATTATTTGATTGATGGATTTTACTTTATAGCTTTAAAAATAATTTAACTGAATGAATAGACTAAGAAACTCAAAATAAAGACTGGTAAACAGTCCTTTGGAACGCTCTCATTATTAACTTACTTTGCATAAATCTGAGCAAAGATGGATGGCTTTAAATGACTGTCACTAATTAAGAGACTGAAACAAACAAAAGACTAATAAAACATTATGTACAAAGACAGGCACATTAGCATATTCTATCTCAGATCTCCATTGCAATGACATGAAGATAAATATTCCTGATTACACCTGAAGCAATAATGTAACAAAGGCAATAAATCACTTGAAGAAACCTAAGGGGGATTCTTTTTTATTGAATTTATTGGGGTGACATTAGTTAATAAAAATATTGATTTAGGTATTAGGCCTGTCATTGAAATATAAACAGAAGACAAAATCAAATTTGTTGTGATGATGGATTGTTCAAAGATTTGTCTCTTTCCTAGAAAAATTTAATCAGTAAGTGGACATGTGACTGTATCCAAGATGAATTTGTTAAAGACTGTCAGATTGTTATTAGAAAACCTTTCAAATGTCCACCATAATAGATAATTTACTGTTAGCAGGGAACATCACAAGATGTAAAGTCAAGTAAAAAGTAGTGATTTCTTTGTTTTGTTTTTGTTAATCCTCACCTGAGGATATTTTTTTCCATTGCTCTTTCAGAGAGAGTAGAAAGAAGGGAGGGTAGGGGAGTGGGGGGGGGGGGAGAGAGAGAGATCACTGTGGCAGGGACACATCAACTGATTACCTCCTGCATGCACACTGACAAGGGGTGGAGAGCAAACCCGCAACCCAGTTCTGTGCCTTTGACAGAAAATCAAATGTGAGACCCTTTGGTGCACAGACCAATGCTCTAACCACTGAGGACACTGGCCAGGGCAAGTAAAAATTAGTTTTGATACCATTGTAATTAGATAGGTAGTCATAATAGGAAATGAGCAAAGCAGACAGTAGAGGCACATTCCCTGCAAAACATGGGGAGGGATCCAACAAAGGGGAGATAGACACATGCCCAGTAAAGTTGGGATGACATAAGGAAGATACCTGCCTGTCAATCACACCTGGGGACAGAAGTGGTTGGCCAGAATGTGCATGGCCACTGCAAGGGCACAAAGATTTGGGATATATAATCCCCTGAACAAAGAAGTTCACCCTCTTGGTTCCTCTTGGCATGCTTGGCTCATGGTTTACACTTGGCTTCCTGGAATTCTCCCATTGGCCCAAGGCCATGTGGATCCCCTCACACATGGACTAATGGACTACAGCTAGCCTACTGCTGCTGTACTGGACCCAGCTCCAACGTGGTATGGAAACTCTGGACACCGGCTCTGATTGTAGCTCTACTGAAACCCCAGCTACACTTCCTCTACACTTCTAGATTGGACTAAGGCAGTGGTCGGCAAACTCATTAGTCAACAGAGCCAAATATCAACAGTACAACGATTGAAATTTCTTTTGAGAGCCAAATTTTTAAAACTTAAACTTCTTCTAATGCCACTTCTTCAAAATAGACTTGCCCAGGCCATGGTCTTTTGTGGAAGAGCCACACTCAAGGGGCCAAAGAGCCGCATGTGCCTCGCGAGCCGCAGTTTGCCGACCACTGGACTAAGGGAAATGGGACTTTGGAAATGCATGGGGTGTTAATTCCATGGGAATGAAGCTCTCTATCATATCGCATCCTCCCATGGAAGTCTCAGAAAATTCCTTTTCTAAGGATGTCGCAAGGACTCCACTCCCACTAGCAATGGGGGAAGACGAGGCACATTTTTCACCAGTAACAGTTTAATGCATGGGTGTTGCACTTTTCCCTTTCTTTTCTTTTCACATTAAATAAAGATCTAAATGTATTTTCTCAGTTATTTTCTCTAAATTTTTATGTTTAAGATGTGTAACAAAGTTTACATTATGGAAGAAAATTATACTATGACATAGGTGGGGAACCTTTCTCTGCCAAGGACCATTTGGATATTTATAATATCATTTGAGGGCCATAAAAAACTATCAACTTAAAAATTAGCCTGCTATATTTGGTCAAACATTTAACTAACTCATCCCTAATGCCTTGCCAGGGCCAGACCCAATGATTTTGCGGGCTTTATATGGCCCAGAGGCTGGATGTTCCCCACCCCTGCTATAACTGAAAAATAGTCCTAGCCAACACTTCTCCTTTAATGTTGTTGAATAAGTTAGTTTGCATACTTTGACATGCTTTAATTAAGTTTACATTTATTAAACATCTACTATATGCCAAGCATTAGGCTCTCTCACACACACACACACAAGCCACATTCCTTATATTTGGGAAGTTCTTACGCTATGTAAAATTTCCACATAAATTAATAACCATGATAAAACTTTTATATTCTATTATAACTACATACAGTACTGGTATGTGCTCTGTGAACATGGAAAATTCTTTATATTTTTAGTCTGTGAATATGAGAGAAATTGTCTATACAGAAAATGTCTGTAGATAGTCATATACACATATATTAACATCATCATCACTATCAACTCATCAAAGCACTTCCTCTTAAATGACATGGGGGAAAATTCCCCTTCAAAGGAACTATCAGGAATCTTAACTTGACACTTTAAGTCACTTCAAAGTTCTAAACCATCTATTTGGTCTAAATGAAATTTATTTATTTCCACAAACTTTCACTTCAGTTCCATTTTATCCAAGAACTTCTCACAATGGAAACGTGGTTTTTCATTTTGGTATGTTGTTTTACATGGATGGTTGATACATACATCCCACATTCCCTACGTGGAAAGAATTGGTACTAACGACCACTTATATGTGATCTTTAGTACCAATTTAATTCTTCCCCATACCATACTAAGTACTTATTATTATCCAAATATCACAAATGAGGATTCTGACAATTAGAGTTGATTAAGTAAACTATCAAAAGTTATGTAGACAGGAATGGTTGGAACTAGGTCTTGTCAAAGTCACCGATATCTGTATGGATTATCTCAATGGGCCCAAGATTATCACACGGATTCTTAGAAGAGGAGGGAAGGCAGGTAAAGGTCAGAGCAGGAGCTGGAATGGAGAAAGAAGGTGTGGATTAATGAGGGGCCTGAGCTAAGGAATGTGGAGGTCTTTAGAAAGGCAAGGTAACAGATGCTCCCCTGGATATCACAGAAGGAACCCAGCCCTGCTGGCACTCGGTTTTAGCCCAGTAAGACAAATTTGAACTTCTGATGCACAGGACTGTACAGAATACATTTGTATTATTTTCTGCTACTCGGTTTGTGATAATTTATTACTGCTCCTATAGGAAGCTAATACACCTTCACATGTTTTCCTAGGGAAGGAAATAAAATGCAGTATCTACATGGTATCTACCTCTGCCTCTGGGGGTGTTCCCTCAGACCCTTTAGCTAAGGCAAGACTACTTTTTTTGGATGACAATGCCACATATTCATGCTTAGGCTTCTTAAAAATTAAATATGAAACAAACGAATTTACAAGTGTTAATAAATTATGTCCAAATAGCTAGGGGACAACTTCTGGAAGACATCAGCCTATTTGGCTCTGCAATACCTGTTTCAATTATAACAAAGGCTCTTGGGAACATCTGGAGTGAAACATTGAGATGCATATCTTTGTCCATGAAATCATGTCACCTTCATCAATAACATCTTAAATCCCAGTTTTTCAACATTATCCCTCAAACCAAGATATTATAGAGATTTCATAACCAATATTATTAATGAATACTTTAAATATGTTTGAAATAGAACATTGCCTCTGCCTTACCCAATGATCTGGAATTAGTTTAATGAATTTGATGACCTTGTCAAACAGCTAGCTATGGCAGTAGATCAATGATCAGTTCAGCTCTGAAAGAATGGAGGCTGGGTGTTCACATGGAAGTGTGCTCCTGATTTAATAGCTCTCTGCCCTTGGGTATGTCATTCTTTCCTAAAAGGGGGGAGTGCTTCACACCTATAAATTGAAGAGGGGGATGGACCACATGATTATCAGTCATAAAAATGACATGTTATTCTAAGATGGCTGGGTACAGAAAACTCTGTCAGCTTTCACTTAACAGTATTTTCCAAAAAATTGAAAGCAAACTCACCATGGGGTCTGGTCCTGCAGGGATGATTGGGGGAGTTAGCTGGAGGAGGTTGAAAAGCCAGACCTTATGAGTTTATGCAGGCAGCTGTGATTTTAACTGAGGCCTAGGCCTGTCCTTGTCAACTCAATTTTTTTTTTTTTTTTTTTTTGGTCTTTTTTGTCAAGGTTAAGTTTGGCCAAGTCAATACAGGTCTGTTTTCTCAGAGTTTAAGCCAAAATGATGAAAACTGCCTTTGAACATGAAGTCTCCATGGTAAGAGAACAAACTAAAAGACATCTGAAGGGGAGAAGAAGGGAAATTGACTTTGTTCTTCATTTGAATGTTCAGCACAACCAGTAATTAGATTTGTTATTTAAAAATCTAACTGATTTCCTTTAATCTGGACATTTCAAAGGGATTTCAAAAGCTCACAAATTACTGTTAATCCCATGGCACAAATAAAATCTGTCATTTTGATGGTATGAAATGTTGAAATAAAAATCATAAGAGTTGGATCAGTCCTCTGAGACTTTGGTTTCTTTTTCTTCTCTAATAAATTAATCTGGAGAGAAAAATCAACTTGGTGTCAGTGACTGAGCAGTAAATTTTAATGCACATACATGTGCAAATCTGCATAGACCAAGTTAAATTTAGCTTTTAAAATAGCCACAAGGAGCCCACAAAAGCAGAGAACAAACTATCAGAGTGAATAGTTAGTATTAATAAAATTCATATTCCATTTATAGTGAGATTATCCTTCTAACAGCAACACTTTGATCCAAAGCACATAAGATGCACTGAATTCCTCTCTCTGTTTCTCCCTGTTACTCATAATTTCCCCCTTCTACCACTCAAAGGACTGGGAAACATTAGAAAGGGCTTTAGACAGCACCGATTACTTCGCTCTTCCTTTGCCCATGTGGAAATTGATGTACAAAGGTAAAGCAATCAGAACAGCTTTGTAGAATAACTATGCCCAGAGCTCAATTGCCATCTCTTCTTCCTAAATCTCTTCAAAAATTAACTGGGACCCTTAGAATGTGGCCTTTGCCTAATTTGAATAAAGTATAGTAAATGAAAGGGCTTCAGGCAGGTGCCTGATAGCTAGACATTCCTGTGGGTCCCATTGTTTCTGAGATGCTGAGCAAGGATTTGCCTATCATGTGTATTCCCCTCCTCCTCAACTACCAGGATATTGGTCATTCTCACTTCTGGAGTCTAATATCCCATCACCCCCTTTCTCCTTTGTCCAAAATGTCTTATAGACCCAATGTTGCCTCGAGGCCTTTGAAATGTTCATGCCTATGTGAATTCCCCATGTACCTGTATCAAAACTTGGATTTTCTCCTATTAAAAAATAAATTCAATCAACAAACAAACAAAGAGATAAATAAATAAATGTGATATAAGAACCTATAGAAAATGTGTTCAGTGGGTTTTGTTTGTTTGTTTGTTTTTCATTTGCTTCAGTTACCTAGAATCTGTTTTCCTTCTAAGAAAACTCAGGTTCCCCTATTTAATTAGGGAGGAACTATTGCTCTCCTGCCATCAGCCCAGGCACCTCCAGAGGGGTGAAAGGCTGGGGCACTTGGCTCAGGTCTGACCAATCAGAGCATGTGTTGCCCTTGCCAGCGTTCAGGTTCAGCTTGAGCCATGTGGCCTCGAGCAGGCATGAAGCAGCTTCTGTTGATGCTGCCCGCTGGGGAGGAGGTAGGTGCTCTCACCCATTGGGATTGACCCGATCAGGATGTGAGGCAGGTATTGTCTGCAATCACCTGGCACACTGGGAAGCCAGAAGGAAAAGCCATTAGGGTAGAAGCCAGCATTGAGGGATTAAATGGATTCCTATGGCTACACTAAATTAAGTCCCACCTGAAGCCCAGAATGACCACGTGGGCCATTCTTGTTGCTTTTGATTTTGTTGATGTTGTTGCGGTTGAAGCCAGTCTGAGCTGAGTCCTATATAGTGCTGCTAGATAAAACACAAGATGTCTGGTTAAATTTGTATTTTAGATGAACAGCAAATAACTCTTCACTAGAAGTGTGTCCCACTCAATATTGGGGAAGCCTGAAGACTTCTAACCCCAAGTCCTATACGAAGCGATTTTTAGATTCGAGCAAGGCCAGTGGAGAAAGGAAATAGACCTGGGAGCACAGCACAGAGACAAGCAAGCAATACCCTGGGAGATAGTGAGGTGTTTTATTAGTTAGCACACACACTGGAGGAAAGAAAAGGCAAGGTATTCATCAAGCTGATGGTCCAAGTCCATATTCTACATGGGTTTCACACACAAGGTCCTAAAATTCATTTTGAAAAAGATGGAAGTTAACAGTGTCTCTGTTAAGCATGACTTCCTAGGAGATCAGTTTAACTCATTGTATTTCACTGAGCACCTAGGAAAGACTGTCTATGCCTCACATGATATGAGAGGTAATGCAGAGCATTATGAGCATGGATAAGAAGGTCCCAGTTGCTCCATTTTAAAGGCCTCAGTCTGTCGAGGAACAAATATAGGCAGAATCAAGAGAACTATAATGCCTGTGGCATTGATACAGACAAGGAACAAAAGTGCTAGTCCCGGAGAACAGGGCATTTGAGCTGGACCTTGATGGAGTGGTACCGTTTGTGGGGTGGGCCGCAATCCTCATTACAAATGCCTTTTTCCCATTCCTTCTCTTTCCCCTTTGCCCATCCATTCTTCCTTCCTTCCTCCCTCCTGATTTTCTAATAATAATGATGCTGTTTAGCAAGCTAGCACTGACAAGGTGGGAGTGGCCTCGAGTGGGATTAGTGGTGCTGGCTCATTGGACTCCAGCTCTATTAAATCTGCATTCTGAAAATGTGTAGACATTTTGAGCTGGGAAAGACCCTTACCAACCCCCTGATTTGAAAAGTGACAGAACAAATGGGTGATCAGGTAACTGATGATCATTGTAGATCTGGGACCAGAACTCAGTGAGGCTGACTCTAGAACTCACGCTCACTCTGCCTTACTTGAGGGCACTGATCCTGCAGGCTATTTATTGCCCAATTCTGTTCCCTCTCAAAGACAACCAAGTGGAAATGTACAGCTGGGTTTTATTTTTATTCTATTTCCCATCAGTCTAGAATGACTTCATTTGGACCTATCACAAATAAAGAAAACATGGACTTTCTCTTTAAGGAATGAAATGTGGGAGGTCTGTCCCATTTTACAAATCTCTTATGCCTGTGCTCAAAGGGAAACCCAAGGGGCTCCCCAAACGCTTCCATTTGTCTTTTTCTGGGGCAGACCTATTCAGGTCTGTACAAAACCTCAGCAGCAAGTGAACCTGCCTGCTTTGGATGTGGGTCTGTCGAACTCGAGGCGAATTGACTTTTCCTATTTTAGATGTGAATGTAGCAAAAGGAGTCACTTTCAGCTTCCTGAAAAACTTGGACTAATGTGCTTAAGGAAGGCTGGCCACAGAGAATTAAGGAGCACTGGATCCCGTCTGCTTTTCCTTGCGGCAATGAGATGCACACTGTAAAATCAGGTTACCAGTGAGAATGAGTCTGATGTGCTAATTCATAGCTCATTCTCTATACTTATGTCATGGCCACATTATATAATTTAGCGAGATTCTGGGGCCTTTCTCCAGGGAGGGCAAGTTCTAGAAAACAGAGGTGCTAGACAACCATGAGGATAGCTCTTTGATAAAGGGAGAATGCAGGTCTCTTCTTTTCAGAATCCCATGCTAATTATACCTGATATTTTATAATGAAAAAGAGGTGTTGATTTTTACTTTCCCCAGAACTACACACTTCTACATGCATGGAAAGAATTCTTCAGCATGCCATGGATGAAAAGCAAGTAATGCCCTGTTCATTTAAAATGAGACATTAAAGGGTCTTTGATGTGATTTATTTTTTTAAAGCCTGTACCTTATCTACCAGGTGACTTACACTGGACACCTCCTTAGCTGCTTTGAAATGCAGAATAAGAAAAAAATTCTTCTATCTTCTTCAGATTCACAGGGTAAATGGATTCTCTGGACTTACTTCAATTTCCCCAGATCTGAATGCTACATTTTGAAGACAGTCATTCACAAAGATAGACTTCTCATGTTTGAAAATTCAAATTTATTCCATAGACACAAAAATGGCCATTTCTTCCTTGAAGAATTCATGAATCAAATAAAATTTCCATCGACCTGCCTGTCTCTTCACATTATCATAATCATGAATATGATATAGTCACAATGAATAGGAACATCCCATCACAGAATTCTGTTCACAGAGAAAGACAAAGTGTTAAGTGGTGATGGGCCTGGTCATTCCCCCAGCGCCTCCTTGTTCGTGGTTATGACTATCCTTATGCTGGTTTTGGTAAAAAGGGTAGTTGCAGGCATAGACAGAAGTCTTTTCCCCTTCTCCACATCCTGTACTGCTGTTTCTACAAGACCTTCAGAATGGAACACCCACACAGTCCCACCTGCAAAATCTCTCACCTACACCTGCTTGCACAGGTGGCTCCCTCCGGTTACAGATGCACAGCCAGGCTCGGATCCTAGGTCTACTCTTCTATTCATCCCTGGGTCCCATTTCCTCTCAAGGGTGTACCTATTATCTCTTAAATCACCATTTTTTTATTCTTCATGGGGTTATTAGCATAAGAGTATTCTATAATAAATTATACTTTTCATAAAGCCTTTGTTGGGCCTCTCATCTCTCTCTGAACAGAGATTCCCTGTGTCCCTTTTAATTTAACTCCTCTGCTTTGACATCCCCTCTTACTCATTCACAAACTCATACATCCACTCCAGTCAGAAATAGTCTATACCAGTCCATTGTCATGGTCATCGATGACACCTCCTTGTAAAACACAGTGGTCTTTTCTGAGTCTCTTCCTACTGAACTGATAGCATTTGACAAAGTTGGTAACTTTCTCCTCCTTGAAACATTTTCTTCCCTTGGTTTCTGTAAGATGCCCTTGGCTCTCTTTCTACCTCCAGGCTGTTCTTTCTCAGTCTCTATTTTTTATTAACTATCAATTTATCAATATTTATATAGTGCAAAGCTCCAGGGTGCTGTCCTGAAATCCTTGTTATTATTCATCTACACTCACACCAGATTTATTTTGGCTCTGCCTTCAAAGTATTTCCAGAAACTGACTATGAGTCAAGATTTCCACTGCTATCATTTTAGTCCATAGCATCAGCATCAGCATCATCATTCTCATCTTCATCATCCTGATCATCATCTCACCTATGTACAACTGCAATGACCTTCTAAGAATGACCTTGCTGCAACTTTCACCACCTACTCTGCTCTTCACCCAGTGGTCCCAGCAGCCTGTGCCATCCTTTTAAAATAGAAGTCAAATCATGTCACTCATCTGCTCAAAATGAAAGTTCACTTCTTCATTTTTCATTGGGGAAAAAAAAATCTTTAAATGTCAGCATGATCCCCTATGTGCCTCATTTCTCTGACCTGATGGAATGATTGCCCTGTCCTTCAATTATGCTCCAGCAGCCACACAGGACTTCTTACTATCCCTGAAAGCAACAAGAACATTCCTATATGTGGGCCTTGCTCTTACTAGTACCTATTCTTCTGTTTGATGAGCACTCTCAGCAGTTATCTGTGTGGTTGGCTACTCAGATATCACCCAATAAGTTGGTTCTCCCATCCCCATCACTCTCTATTCCCTTCAACCAGCCCTATTTTCAACAGTTATTGAAACAGTTTTTTTATTATTCTATGCATAAAGATAATATAAGATCCATGATAGCAAGGATTGTTTTATTCTCTTCTGTTCCCCAGAGTCTAGTACAGTGCTAGTCACTTAGCAGATACTCAGTAAATACCTATGGTTCAGTGGATCTCTATCTCTGCTATATCACATCTATACCTATCTTACTTATAACCCAAATATACCTCCTAATGTCATGGAGGTTCCAAGTACTTTTTCTATTTCCAAGTACCCTAACCTTATACATACATACTCACATGCATACAAATGTTGGTTTACACACACATATATATGTATACATACATATACATACATAAAATATTAACAATTTTTAAATAAAAACAATATCCACTATGAAAAAGTATTATTTTATAGTATTTTAGACATATTCTGAGAATGCTAGCATAATTTCTAGTTATTGTGCATGAACCAAACTATAAGTAAATTATATAGATTGTTTTAATGAGAATAATTCTAGATTGAGGGTAAAATATTATGATGGGACAGATGACAGTAATTATAGATGATTTATCACACATCAAAGAGATCCCTGGTAACTAAACTATGACATAGCTGTACAATGTCTAAATCTTTTGTAATGATTCCATAACTAAAATAAAAAACACCTGACAATATACTCTCTAAATTAAAACCTTTTAAAATATTTTTATTGGTTTCAGAGAGGAAGGGAGAGGGAGAGAGATAGAAACGTCAATGATGAGATAGAATCATTGATTGGCTATCTCCAGCATGCCCCACACTGGGGATCATTGAGCCCACAACCAGGGCATGTATGTCTTCCTGGTTCAGAGATCGATGCTCAACCACTGAACCACACTGGCCAGGCTAAATTAGAACCTTTTAATAAGACACCCAGCAGATACTTCTTTTCTACCACTGGAGCCCAGTATAGTAGGCAAGGGAGTGCTGAGGGTGGTCCAGTGAAGAGCTGTCTCTGAAGTTGCCCACATGTGAATTTGAAACTTGACCCTGCCACCTAGCAGCTCACACCTTGCAGACCCTTCCTGTGCTTTTAGAGAATGAAATGAAGTAATTTATGTCAAGCACCAAGCACCTAACACATGAAAGGACCCAATAAATGTCAGTCATTAGCACTATTCAGTATCAGCTACAAATACGTAAACTGTTCAGTTTGTTGGGCCAGCATAAGATCATTTCATCTCATCATCAGGGACCTCTCAGTCCATCACAGCTAGTGGCCTATGACCCTTTAAATTTAAAGACAGAGGCCTTGCTCTCCAGGTAAAAGTCAGTATTTCTAAAACTCTCTTGCAGATAAAGGTCTATTGAACTTTTAAAGTCTCGCTGAGGACATGGTAATTTAGAGAAATTTGTAAAAAAAATTTTTTGGATGGGGGGGGGTTCTTTAAAAATATCACTGAGATCCTCTCCTGCCTTTTCCTCTCAATCTGATAGTTCTGAGAACGTAAATATTAGCATCAACAAAATAGGCAGAAATGGTTTCTTAATTGTTCCAAACGTCATTTGCTTTTATCAGTGGGTTGATATCACACTGATAGTACAAAATCAGAGGTGAGTGAAACAGGTAGCATCTTAGCTGTGCCATCATGTAGCCACTGTGTTCTTCACCATCACACATTGGCCAAAAACATGTAGTACAGATTTGGATAAAATAAATGTAGTTAATGAGCAATACATTTACTAATTTTATTAAATCTCAACTCTTGAGCACACATCTTATTAATATTCTCTGTGACAAAATAGAAGGCATATAGAAGATACTTCCAATGTCTACACAATTATGACATTTGTCTCAAGAAATGGCACTTGTGTAATTGTTTGAGTTGTCAGCTGAATTAGTCACATTTTTCAAGGACCAATATTTTTAGTGAGAGTACAACCGACAAAATATAATTATTCAGACTTGCATTTTTGACAGACATTTTCTTGATAACAAACAATGAGCCTGTTCCATCAAGAAAATAGCTGACAGCATTTGTAGCTAATGATAAAATGGGAGCTTTCAAACATGAATTAGAATTTTGGGAAACTATCTGCCATCATGAGCCTAGCACTTTGCAATACTTCCAGTCCTTTCTGATGAGAGCAATGGAGTTATTAATGTCTGTGATTTTTTGATGCTGTACAATAAATTGTGACATTCAGAAAACATTCCTTGGTGATCAACAAAATAGGCGGAAATGGTTTCTTAATTATACTAAATATCATTTGCTTTCATCACTGGATTGATATCACACTGATAGTACAAAATCAGAGGTGAGTGAGACAGGTAGCCATTAGAACTATTCAGTATCAGCTACAAATACGTAAATTGTTCACAGTTTGTTGGGCCAGCATAAGATCATTTCATCTCATCATCAGAGACCTCTCAGTATTTCCCAGATGACCAATACATGACATGACCAATATCATGCATGAGTCACAGATCCATGACTCAAGATGGAGTCAACAGATTTTTAGTAACAGCAATTCTGCATGCTTGTGACAAGTCTCTCCTTTCACCTTCTCATTATTCACTGGCTTCCAACAAGATGGAATTCTTATGTTTTGCTTTGTTTTGGTTAACATGCCTGTGGGCTCTGCTCATGGTATTTCCTCTGCCTGGAGAAGAGAGGGTCACACAGTATACTTCCAACTTCATTCAAATCTCTCCACAAATTCCCACTTCATAAAGAAACTCTCTCTCTGAGAGCCCAAACCAAGCAGCTTCCCTCCATATCTTCAGGTTTCCTCTTCATATTTATAGTTATTGGTCATTCCTTAACAAATTCATTAAGTATTGCTATTCTTCACCAAATGGATGTCCTAAGTTCCATGAAGTAGGGAATTAGTTTATTTTGTCTCCTTTGTTCATGGGTGTTTACCAAAGCCTTGAAGGTACATTATGTACTCAATAAATGTTTGCTGAAAGAAACAAACATTTTAAATTTTAGGAAAATCAGGTTCAGAGGAGTTAAACACCTTGAAAAGACTTACACAGGTCTTTGCTAGCCCAACAAACTTTGAACAGTTTACTTATTTGTAGCTGATACTGAATAGTTCTAATGGCTACCTGTCTCACTCACCTCTGATTTTGTACTATCAGTGTGATATCAATCCAGTGATGAAAGCAAATGACATTTAGTATAATTAAGAAACCATTTCCACCTATTTTGTTGATCACCAAGGCATGTTTTCTGAATATCACAATTTATTATACAACATCAAAGCTAGAACTGATATCAGGTTAATGCCAGAACTCAAACTCTTCACTAATACATTCTTCTACATGTTGAACTCTCTAAAGTTTTACAAGTACTTATTTACCTGTTTCCCATACCAGCCTTTATTTTAGGCCATATATTATCACTTAATTTAAAACGACTTGTTTATTTTGTTAGACAAGTGATTCCTTTTTCCATTCCAAATACTTTAAGGAGAAAGACTTTCAGACTACATCAATGTAGGCCCTCAGGAAGCTGTCATAAATTTGTTCAACTGATGCAAAATTGGTCAATATTCACAGAGCAAAAAATAATGAACTTCATAGAACACAATTTTGAGTTTCATGTATAATTATAGAGTTGTAAATAGCTAAAAAGACACAGACCCCATATAATCAGAAAACCAAGATGATTCCTGTAGTCATTGAAGATACATAGTAATCCTTTTGGTTCATTTCAAAATCTTTTACAATTTTTAATACAGACTTTTTTAACCAAAGGGCAATGAGTATATTTCAGTCCTAAGAAGAACACAGTTAAGATTTAGTTTATATACTAATATGATAGTATAAAATCATCGGCATTCAGAGACTTCCAAATCCTTTGCCTTAAATTCCCCTCCCACCCTAGAATTCAGCATTGATCTACTTAGGTTTTGGGGGGAAATGTGTGAAGAGACACATTACAAGAATTACATTGTGATTGACTTATAATATAAGCCTTCTGGAGGAAGGGAACAGAGAGAGGAAGGAGGAGTCAGAGGAGTAGAGGCTGAGAAAACAAAGAGGAGGATTTGGATGAGCTTGCAGAGTATTTGGAGGGTGTTTTACTGTGTTTATTGCAATGTAATTGTTTTGGGCACAACTGTTTCAATTCAGTTGTTTTAATGCAATGCAATTTAATCCTTTAGACCCTTTTTGAGAAAAGTTATTAAAGCTAGATTACTTTCTATGCTAGTTTGCACTTTTAATTATATTTATTTTCTTTTAGATATGACGACCAAAGTGTGGATCCCTGCCATATGGAGGCCCAGTATGAATCTTGTTACAGTGATTTGCTAACAACATTTTATTTGTACAGTATTTGTATATGCTATATTTCCACTTTCTCACTTCTAAGTGTTGCTTTTGGTAAAGGGTAGTTTCCATTCCAATGCTATCCCACATTTGTTTCTCCTGTGATTTTAGAGTTATGCTCTCCTATATGGTAGTCACAGGTCCAAAATTGTGATTGAGCATTTTAAATGTGACTGCTAAGATTGAGAAACTTAAGTTTTATGCTATTTCATATCAATTTAAAAATGAATACTCAATGTAGTTATTGGATAACTTCTAAGTACTTTTGCAATAATATGTATGTAAATATGCATTTTTGAGTTATACATTTTTGACATCTAAATATCGATCAGATAAGTACTGCTGATAAAAATTTAGCATATGAATTAAGATATAGAAAAGATACACCAGATTTTGATAACTTAGTACAAAAAGAATGTAAAGTACATCATAAATAATTTTTATATTGATTATTTGTTGAAATGATAATACTTTGGATAAAGTATTTTAATCTATATTCATTCATTTAGTCAACAAATATTTAATGAGTATTTGCTATGAACAGGTATCGTTATATAAATCAAGATGCATAAAATTGTGCTGAACTGAATACAATTAGGTTAAAAAATTAAAATAAAGGGTATGAGTAGTCAGAACCATGCATGGCAAATATATGAATTAACTCTTAATGGAAAGGTGAGGCTTGAACCTGCCTTTCACTGGGTCCAGTGATTAAAAGGCAGAGCAGAAGGAGGAGGAATGGCCAATGAGCACACAAGCACTGGATGAGTGAGGAGACCAGCCTGGCTGAATTGGAATAATTTTCAGAGAGGGAAAAATAAATGAACAGTTTGGAATAAACACAGTTGGTGCAACTCCTTCTAAAGGAGTATGATAAATATATTACAAAGTATTCAAAAAGACTGTAACACAGGGAAAATAATATAATTGCTTTCTTTGTTCAGATTAACAGTGGGGCCTATTTCTTTAAATTAAGAGGTATTTTACCTTAAAAAGGTGCTGAAGATTGAAAAATGTTGCATTGAGCATATTCCTAGAAAATGTAATTAAGGTTATAGTGGTTTTAAAGTAGATTTGCAAATTCTTTGACAGCTCTCCCTTCCAAAGGCCATGGTTAATTTCTCTCCCCAGGAATGTAGGTTGGACTTTATGATTCCTGTCTGGATATAAAATGTAGCAGAAGTGACTTACTATGTGACTTGCAAGGTCAACAAAAGGACACAGCTACTGCCTGGCTCTCTCTCCCTCTAGCATCCATCTCTCTCTGGGGGAAGCCAGAGTTCATGTTGTGAAGACACTCAAGCAACCCTACTGAGAGGAACGGAAGCACCTGACAAAAGCCAGCACCACCCCACCAGCTGTTAAGTGAAGCATCTTCAAAGTGGATTACCCAGTGACATTTAAGCCTACAGGTGACAGGGGTCTAGAACAACATTTTTTTTAAAGATATTTTTTACTGATTTCAGAGAGGAAGGGAGGTGGAGAGAGAGAAAAAAACTTCAATGGTGAGAGAGAATCATTGATCGCCTGCACGCCCCCCACTGGGGATCAAGCCCACAACCTGGACATGTGCCCTGACCAGAAATCAAACTGTGACCGCCTGGTTCATAGGTCAATGCTCAACCACTGAGCCACACCTACCTGGCTGGAACAATAGTGTGACTGCAACCCTAAGAAAGACTAAGCTAGAACCACCCAACCAAGCTGCTTCTGAACTCTGGGCCCACAGAAAATTGTGAATTATACCTAATGTTGATCATTTTAAACTAATGATTTATGTATACAGCAATAAATACCGAATGCATACCATTTAAAAATAAGTGTGTATCTTATACTTGGCCTTTCGGAAATTCTATAGGTATTTGAAATGGGGAATGCCATGATGATGGTGCCATCTTGGCAGTACCAGTATGGCAACATTGACAAAGGGATCAGATGGCTAAGGGGCAGACAACACTGAATAGACTGGGTTTATTTTAGTCTCCCAGAATAAGGTGACCTGGAAAAGGGCAATCGCAGAGGAGATAGAAACACAAAAGACAGACACCTATCAGTGTCAGGAATTATTCACTTAAAGATGATAAAACATTTTTGAACTAGAGTATCTTAGTGGTTGATGCTGCCTTAGGTAAAAATCTTCAGATGCCTAGGAGGAGATGTTCAGTGTTGGATAGAGTAAAATGTAAGATAACAAATGGGTTGAGGCTGGAAAAGTGGAAGAGTCGATGTTAGTGAAAAAGTAAACCTTAATGTACTTATTATTTTTTTAACTAAAATAGTAAAAAAGTTAACTTTTAGATAGTGGACAAAGTTTATCAATATTTGGCCAATTATATGGTTCACATATGATACATTAAGATCCATTATGATGGAATATATATCAATGAGCCTTTGGCTCATTATTCTTAACAATTTTACAAACAGTTTATGAAGATTAATATCACTAGTCTTACAATGTACAATTTAGGTGCTATCCAAAAAAAAAGTCTTTCCTGACTTCTTGTTAATATGAAGTCAAAATATCTTACCAATTTTTTATTCTTTCTCTATTTTGTTCTTATTGAGTAATTAAAATCTGGCCTTCTCTTCATTCAGCATCATCATGATTTCTTCCTTCTTATTCTCATCAGAAGAGGAAGGGGAGGAACTAAATGTATCAGTCACAAACTCTCCTATTATGGGGCATTTCACATATTCAAATCTCTTAGCTCTTTAGTGCACTATTGTGTAATAAGTAGATGCTTGTCCTCGTGTACAAATGAGAAAAGTGAGTAGAGGAGAAATAATTGAATTATCCATAGCTTGGAATGAAAACACTAAAATCTTTGGTCTTACCATTTGTAGCTCCTTGATGGCTGCTCATTACAGGATTGGCTGCAAAAGTAGGTTTACAGTTGCATTGTGACTTTCTTGTGCATTAATACAGCTATTGTAATCATCATAACCTGCATGTCCTTTTCCAGATGAACAATTGTAAAACTCCTTTTGCCCACCCAGGTATATACACACTGAACAGCCACTGTCTTTGCTCCTGTTCATACAATGTTATTATTTAACCTTCTGCTTGAACACATGCCTCTCATGAAGAATGTCTTCTGCTCTTTTCTATTTCTTCCACATGGATTCATCTTTCAATGTTTGTCCAGGTGCCTGCCTCTTCTCAGAAGCTTTTATCTACCTACTGGTTCTCACAGAACTTTATCCAACTTCTAAATTAGACTTAGTGATACATGGCTTGACAATGAAGCACTATGGATTGCTACTTCCTGATCATCTCCAGAGCTTTTGGAGAAAAGGAACCATAACTTCTGTTTCTGCGAGTTCCTTCATACCTTGCTGATCATTGACAATCAATTGATTTTATAGGTTTATTTGATTGAAACAGATCCAAAAGTTTAAATTATTCTAAAAAGCATCCTATTTCCTTCTATGATATAGAGAAATAATTTCAAATCGTCTATAGTCACATTGTGCATTTATTTCTAAACAGTCAATCTGCCCCCATGTCCAGCAAAATTTTCCCACAATGATGCATTTATATTTCCATGAATTTTCATATGGTGCTCATTCTACCTCTAAAATTACATTTCTCTGTCATCTCTGTGGAAAGTTCTTACTCATCCTTGAATATTGTAGGGCATATTAAAGTTGCTATGCCAGCATTTCTCTGTTCATTTAACATTTGTGTAGCCTCTCTGTGATTGGGAAGGAGTGACTGCCACACATTGATTCAGAGATGGACCTTTATTGCTATAAGCCTGAGACCCTAGTTCCACTTCCCTTGCTCCAATGGTGAGTGTAGGGACAGGCAAGTAACCCAGATGTATACCAGCCAAACCACATTATTTCCTGGTCACGAGAACTGTTTAAAGATTATACAATGGCCTTATTGAGTAATCTCCACCACCTTCATCCTTTCTTTATTCCATGTGGCCTTAGGTGGTCCAGCTAGATTAACCAATTGCATTTTTATTCAGTAGTTGGGGGAAAACCAACTCTAGATGTGGGTGGTCTGGCAGTAGGGTAGACAGATATGAGATACGGTACTGATGGAGCCTTTTCCAAGATCTGAGAAGCTGGCCTGAGGATGAAGCCACCACACAGAAAAGCCCAGACCTGAGAAACTCACAGAGGGTTTTGATCCCTAGCTCTTAAGTCCTCTCTACCTCTGGGTGTTTTCAGCTCCTCGAGCCAATACATTTCCTAAATTGCTTAAGCCTAATTGAGTTGAGTTTTCCATTACTTGTCATTGAAAGTGTCTTAAACAAAAATCCAGATAAAATTTAACTGCCTTTGTAATGCCTTCCCAAAACCCTACAGGCAGGTCAGCTTATTGGCCCTCCTTTTCTTCCCCAGAACTTTGCTTTTGCAGCACATATACCGCTGAAAGTGTTGAATTGGAATGAACTGTTTTATTATCTGTTTTCCCAGCACTCTAGGAGTTTAGTAAGAGTAGAGACTAGATCCTATTTAGTATTATATCCCTCAAGCATTGCACACTGCCCGGTTCCCTTAGAAACCATCAATATATGAATGAATTAATCTCTGGCTCCTTTACTGTGTTCCTTATTTCATCTTCTGACAAGAACCAATATGTTCAATAGCTGGAGAAAGCTAAAGCCAAGTGTTTGGATTAGTATAAATCTATCTGCAGTGCTTCAACCTATTGACCACAGGGTTATTAGTCTCTTTCCCAAGTAACCTTTATACTCAATTTATTTTAAAATTACCCACTTACAGCTTCTGCAGAACACACTACTTTCACATTATTCATTCATTCATTTATTCAGAAAATATTTATTGTATGTCTACCATGTGTTGGTCACTGGTCGGGGGATGCAACATTAAACAAAACCATTTCCCTTTCAGCCCAGCCAGTGTGGCTCAGGGGTTGTGTGCCACCCTATGAACCAGGAGGCCATGGATTGATTCCAGGTCAGGGCACATGCCTAGGTTGCAGGCTTGATCCCAAGTAGGGGGTATGCAGGAGGCAGCTGATCAACGATTCTCTCTCATCATTGGTGTTTTTTTATCTGTCTTTCCCTTGCCCTTCCTCTCTGAAATCAATAAAATATATTTTTAAAACAAACAAACACTAAAACACTATTTCCCTTTCATTCTAGCAGGGGTAGTCTAACTACAAATATGATGTTTAAGTACGATGTAGAGACTGTTAGATGATGATAAGTTATATGGAAGGAGATAGGTCCATATCTTAGAGAAAAGTGTGCCTGGTTGGGGGAGGGTGGAGGTCATTAAGTGCATAGATTCTGAGGTGGGAGCACCTGGTTTGTGAGAGGGAAAAACCAGGAGGCCAGGGAGACTGGAGCCCAGTAACTGACAAGGAGATGAGCAAGGAGGGTCAGTGATGTTAATATGGGAGAAATGACACAGAAAAGTAAGCCATGGACTTTGTTGTCTGACTTTGGCTTTTTAATCAAAGTAAACTGGGAGCTTCTGGAAGGACTTAACAGACATCAGGAGTGGCAGTCTCACCATGAAAAGTCAGGACGTCATAACCACATGCATTATTCCAGGGCTAAGAGTAGTATCTGCTTAGTTCCACATATGGAGGCTTTATTTCATTAGTATTTGAATTTCATAGTAAGAAGCTCTTGTAATGAAGTCCAATGTATTTAATTCTTATTAAATATTTTGGCTAACTTGCCAGTCAAACACTTTTTAATACCAGGTGGCATCATATATGTGGAAATGGGATATATACTGTTTCAAAGTATGTGAAACTTGGCCGAGGGATTAGAAGACATCTTGTAAAGATATGAGTATCTACTGTTTCACTCTGTTTTCCTGAGAGGCCTGCGCAATCGAACCAACTTTTTTATTTTCTCCTCTTGCAGGCCTGCTGCCTGTGATTGATGGCTGTTAAATTAGTTTTTACCTCCCCAGTTTGGTCTAGATTAAATACATTTATAGCACAGCAAGCCACTGAGAGACAAAGGAACAAGTGCAATTTTTTTGTCTATTTTGTCTTTGTTTTAGTTAACCATCACTTAACCATGCAAAAGAAAGTGTTTGGAAGACAGAGAAAAAGAAAAGGAAAAGAAGTGCACTGAGAATTAAACACATTTAAAGTCCTCATACCCAATTTACAAATATAAGCTTAGTGCACACATATAGTTTTGATTACAATAACAGATGTGAGAGAGGAATCCTATGGAATATATAAGTCCATTGAGTGATTACTCATGTAGTTCTATTTCCCTCCATGTCAGGGTCAATTGTATTTGGGAAGAATTGATTTGGGAAACATTTTACTGTCCAGTCCACTCATACAGAGGACAGAGCACATACATGTTCCTTAAACAGTGATGCCAAAGTTATTACTTTAAAATGAGTAGGGTAAAAATCATGCTAATAGGAAGATTATTTCCCCATGTGAAATAGTGTTACCTTTAGGGGAAAAAAAGAATCATACTTGCTGTAGAAAAATATATTTGCTTTAGTGGTGGTCTCCACTCTTTGGAGGTCTGAACTTGAACAGTAACACCCATCATCATTGTCTCCCTCAAGAGATTAGGCTCCCCACTTTCTCTCTCCCTGTGGAGCCAGCAAAGCCTAGACACAGGAAACCCATAGTTAACATGCTGCCCAGACATCAGGGAAGAGCTTTCAAAGCACAAGAAAGGGGAGACTGAAGGCCTGCACTTCCATGTCATGTTAAGAGTTTCTTGATAGGTAGCATGAGGAGGGGACACCAGACCAGAGGCTTGAAAAGGGATTGTGGGGAGATAAAAGAAAAATGGGAAAAAGAGAAACTCCATGTGGGATTCTCTCTAAGTATCTAAAATATGTGATTTTCTTCCCTGCTTTGAGGTATTCAAGATGACATTCCCAAGTCCTTCTCCTCTGTTCTGTTTTGAAAAAGAGGACAGAGAGGAGCTCATGATCTCCTTGCAGACTCAATCAGAGCTGTATCAGGTTGGAAGGTCACACGGGCTCATCCCCTGTGACCTACCTATGGGTCTGAACACTCAAGAACAGTAAAATCCTTCTGAATTTTTCTAGGGAAAAATAGGTTCTTACTACATCTTTTCAGACAATAGTAGGGCATCCAGAACAATAAATAATTTCACTTTTACAGTAGATCCTGGGCTTTCAGTTAGAGTTGGAGCCATTGGACCAGGGAATATACTTCTGAGCTTTTTTCTCCTTCCCAGAAATATGTTTCTCCATGTGACTTAGGTTAGACATTATAGCAGTTGAATGGAAGTGAGTATTTAAACAGATGATAGAGACAGTAACTAATACACTGTAATGGTAGACTCATCTTTTGGGTCTCCATACAGAAACTCAAAGAACAGTAGAACAAAAGAATTACTCTAGAAAGCAGTCATGAGAATATGCTTCTTTATGTGGATAACTGTTGTTTGGAAATGTGAAGGGTATGTAATGTTTTTATCTATATCTACATATATGCACAAGTACACACAAACCACACACACACACACACACACGTGCACGCACGCACGCGCGCACACACACACACACACACACACACACACAGGGTAATAGACTTCTAGATCAGGGATCCAGAAAAGCATTTGCTCACAGAGCAGTTTGCTCAAATGCAGAGAGCCTGACATGCCCTGTGCATACACTGGAGTTTGCACCACAGGAAAGAAACCCTAGAATTATGAAGCTTGGACCTTGTATAAGATGGTTTTCCCATCTGTCTCTCTGCCCCTGTGGAGAATGAAAGGGACTTTTCCCCTGCAATGTAAATCTCATATTTGGGGAGGGAAGGGGATAGGTTTCTACTCCCACATCCTGGGTTATCATCACATATCCCTAGAGGAGCGATCAGAATGTATATCATTCAGGAGCTTTCTGCCTTGAGGGTTACTAGCCAAACCTCCTTTAAGACAGGTGCCAATGTTCTTTGCTCAGAAACCCCCAATTGTGCAGAAACATGGACATATTCACAGAGAGTTATTTTCCCATAAGATCAGGGATGATAATAATCCTTTCTTCCAGAATAGGGTTTGAAGCTAGAATGGGATTACTCACAGGTGGAGATAAGAAGGGAACACAAGGGCAAGCCAGAAAGAGGAAGTTGGTGTGCACTCCCATTAGCTCCTAAGGGGGAGAAGCCATGCCCACGTGGGCCTTCCACTTGGATTTTTCACCTGTGATCTGTTAACACAGATTCCTGGAATGGAAATTAAGCCTAATGCATCCTTCTGCTTCAGGTGCCAGTATGCTATGTAACTTTTTTAGTATATACATTATAATGAGACATAAACTTATTCATAATGGTATTCCCAGCTCTAGCAACCAGCACAGATCTAGAAGGTAAAATATGTTGAAAATTAATAATCTGAAGCATTTTCCCATTTCATCCCAAGCAATAGCTTCTGAGATCATTTCCAAAACGTAGTTCTGATTTTCAGGTTGCAATATATACACTAAGTTGATGGTGATGATGGTGGTGGTGGTGGTGGTGATGATGATGATGATGATTTTGGTGGAAGAGAATGGAGAGTGTAAGTGTATAACCTCATGGTCATATTGAGTCATAAAGGACTGAATTTAATACAACCCCCATCATTACATTATTTGATTTTAGAAATCTTTGTTCACTTATATAGTAGAAATAATGATGATACTAATTACCATAATATCTATTATATGTAATAAATACTATCTATTTTGGAATCCTACCCAATAAAAAGATAATATGCAAATTGACCATACCATCAACACACCCACAAGCCACGCCCACCACCCAATCAGAGCAAGTATGCAAATTAACCCAACCAAGATGGCTACAGCCACAGAGAGCAAGGTTTCCCAGGTAACAGAGCAAGCCAAGCTTTTCGAGAGCTGTTGCAGGCCTAAGCCTCCACTCAAGCTACAAAGTTTCAATTATAGAAGGTAAACAAATTCAAACAGAAATGGCAGCAGAACGGAGCTTGAGAGAGCAAGCCAGGGTTGCCAGCGGCAACAGGGGAAGCAAAGCTTTCCACACACCCTGGCCGGGCCCAGCCTCCGCTTACGGCTACAAAGTTTCAATTATAGAAGGTAAATTAACTCAAACAGAAATGGCTGCCGGCCGCGGAGGGAGCAGCAGGCTTGGCTTCGCTCCAGGCTACAAAGTTTCAATTGTAGAAGGATAATAAATTCCAGATACAGGGCCTCTGCTTGGGTTGCCAGGGGGTGTGGTTGGCCTGCAAACCACCACAGACCCCTCGCTCAGGCCGCCCCACGTCCCAAGGGAACCCCCACCCTGATCTGGGACACCCTTCAGGGCAAATCAGCTGGCCCCCACTCCTGCACCAGGCCTCTATCCTATCTAATAAAAGAGTAATATGCAGATTGACCATCACTCCAACACACAATATGTCTGCTCCCATGTGGTCAAAGATCCTGCCCCCATGCGGACACAAGATGGCCACTACAAGATGGCCAGCAGGAGAGGGCAGTTGGGAGGCACCCGGCTTGCAAGGGAGGGCAGTTGAGAGGGACCAGGCCTACAAGGGAGGGCAGTTGGAAGTGATCAACCCTGCAGGAGAGGGCAGTTAGGGGTGACCAGGCCGGCAGAGGAGGGAAGTTGGGGGCAAACAGGCTGGCAGGGGAGCAGTTAAGCATCAACCAGGCTGGCAGTGGAGTGGTTAGGGGGTGATAAGGCTGGCAGGCAGAAGCGGTTAAGGACAATCAGGAAGGCAGGCAGGCAAGCAGTTGGGAGCCAGCAGTACTGTATTGAGAGAGAGATGTCCGACTGCCCGTTAAGGCCCGATCCCACTGGGCAGTCAGACATCCCTCCAGGGGTCCCAGATTGGAGAGGGTACAGGCTGGGCTGAGGGACAACCCCCCTCCGTGCACGAATTTTGTGCACCGGGCTTCTAGTACATAAATAAAATTATGTATGCACTGTAGTTAGGAGGGCTCAAAAGTAATCATTTTTAGTTATCATTTGATTTTTAAAAAAAGAAGGTAAAGTATAGGAGAATGATCAGGCAAAGAAAGGAACAACTTGAGGTTTTGATTTTATTCTATTTGGTTTTACTTCAAGTCAAGCCATTGTCATCACCAATCCACAGAGAGATCGGCCCTGCAGAAGAGATTGAGGGAAAAATCATAAGACTCCATCCTCCAAATGAATTTCAGTCCACGCCGAAATTGCACTGCATGCAGCTATTAGAGTTGGGTAGAGATGGATGGATAATTACAAATGAGGAATAACTTAGATTTTCCTTCTGAATTTGCAGAGGGCTCATTCTGACGTCAAAAAGAATTACAAGCAAAGAGATTTCAGTTGTAGCTTTGACATTGCAAGAAGTTGGGTCAGGCCTCTCACAACTGCCATAGTCTCACTTTTCTCCATTTGCAAAAGCTGCCCATTGGCCTCATGGATTAGACAGACACTGTACACCTCATTGTCAATACTGGTGAAGTGCCCCAAGTTCTCCCGAAGGAACCATGTTGATTATTTTCATAATTGGGAATGTGTTACACTAGATATCTGGGGTTTTATTTTTTTAACTCCACTATAAAATATCAAAATTAAAAGGACAAAATATATCTCATTTAAATATCTCTGTTTCCTACATTTCTCCCCTCCCCCACTGCTATCACTCATCCTTTTTGCAGTAATGGCTGCCCAAGGATTTTCCTAGACTGTCTTCTATTCCTTGCCTCAGGTCACTGTTCTCCACAACTTACTGTGTGATATATACATCAGAGTAAGTCAATTTCTGCTGAAAAGCCTTGAAATATTCTCCAATGAAGAGGGTCCAAACTCCCTAAGACTGCTTATGAGATCTTCTAGTTCCTGGCATGGATTCTGTTCAGTGTCCTTTTTTGCCCCAGACACTCTACCCTGCAACTATTCTATATACTTTTTATTCTACATCTTCCCCCACACACACACACACAAGAATATGTAATTTTCTCTAAATAGAATTACTACTACTCAACTTTAAGAATTTAGCTTAAAGCTTAAGATGCTTTTTTCTCTGAGAGACATTCTTTATTTGAAAGAATGTATGACATCCCCAAACTGTCATCCGTCAGATGGAACCTACATGTCCTCCTCATATCACTCTTTATATTTCATTATTTTATGCAATGTCTGTCTCTGATTGACTGTGTAACAATATCAACTCTTTGTAGTTAACCTCCCCCCAGTTTAATAACATAATTGGCACCTTTTGCTTCATAAAGTGAGAAGAAATGAAAGGAAAAAGGAACTATGTTTAGTGCTTGCCTTTATAAACACTAACTTGAAGCTCAGTACCTGGACACAATCACAAAAGCCAAAGTATTGAAATTATAGGAAGGGATGTTTTGAATGATACAATTTTCCAGTCTATCTTTATAATTGTGTTTTATTATAAGCCTTGGGCTGGAGGTAATTGACAGAATTTATTTAAGGGAAGGTCCTATAGAAACAAAAGAAGAATTGGAGAGATTTTTGCTATTGAAAGACAACGATAAGTGAAGAGACACAGGAGGTCAGATGTTCACACTTCCCTCTTGTGTGGTTGATGCTTTAAGTGAGAACAATGTAAGCTCATTTCATTGAAATTGAGTTTCCACATTTTCATCTTGTTCTACTTACAGAACCTGTGTCCCTATGGCTCATTGTTGCGTGTGTAACCTGTGCTTTGTAAACTCTTGTTGAAAGACAAAATAAATGAGTAATGCTAATTTTTGAAAGAGAGAAATTAAGAGATGAATTTCTAACATATCCTTAACTGCTTCCAGTAATCACTCTTTCTGCACTCCCTTCAATCCAAGAACTCTATAGTCCATGTTGCATTGCTTAACCTAATTGATTTCTATAATTTTGCAGAATTTTTGATACCAAAGGTAATGTGTTTTCACTAAAATCCATGGAGCGAAAGTCACACTACTTGTATTTGCACTTCATTTGAACTTCTGGCATCCTGTAGTTGAAACATGTGATTTATGAGGTTTGTATTTTTTTCCATTCAGTGGATCCTTGCTTTGCCATAGATCCATGGTCGGCAAACTGCGGATCGCAAGCCACATGCGGCTCTTTGGCCCCTTGAGTGTGGCTCTTCCACAAAATACCACGGCCTGGGCGAGTCTATTTTGAAGAAGTGGCGTTAGAAGAAGTTTAAGTTTAAAAAATTTGGCTCTCAAAAGAAATTTCAATTGTTGTACTGTTGATATTTGGCTCTGTTGACTAATGAGTTTGCGGACCACTGCCATAGATGAATGAAAGGCAGGTAAAAATGCGTTAAAACATACATACCTTTTGCATCAGTAAAAGGACAAGGTCTCTACATTTGGATTATATAATCTATTACAATATATATTTAGTAAAAGTAGTGAAGGAAATTTCCTTTCTTTAGACCCATCTCACATAATTCCTAATAAATATTTACCCAAGATTCCTAAAAATCTAAGAGACTGGCAAACTTAGGCATTTTTAAAAAAGGAACTTTAGGAGATTACAGAAATTTCTCCCCTATTGTATCATCTTAATTAGTAAATATTAATCAAATGTCTCCCAGCAGACATGCACAGTGCTATATCCTGAGAGATACCAAAGCTGGGTAGAATAGAACCTGCCCCCCCAAAAGTGCATTGGCTGTTTAATTTATTTTTATTTTCCAACCACTTTCTATATACCCCTTGTTCCTCACCACAAAGAAGAAGAAGGAAACATAAAGAAGAAATTTATCCAGGACTGAAATGAGCATATGCAAAATAAAAAATGGAGGAAGAGATATTGGAGAAGAGAGAAATGAAAACTCAGAGAAGATGAAATCATAGAAGGATCCTCAACAATCCTGTTCTGCTTGACCTTTGAAGGACTCTGGTTATATCTGGTCTTTTCTCTATCTTGCCCTGACCCTTTTAAATTATTGATAAAATAGAATGAATAGGCATAAAATGCTAACTTTCTCAACCATAACTTGTTTATTATAGACTTAACGAATAGCCAGTTACCCTACATATAATCTTATCTCAATTAAGCACTTTACATTACATATTTCAATTTGTCAAGACAATTAAAACTGCAAATAATAACACTACAGTTTTTTTCTTGATATGAGTCAGTAAAACATTATTTAACCCCTCCTTACCTTTCTACACTTCATATTCGAAGTGAAATATTAAGTATGTATATATGTATATGAATAAAAATGTAAGTAATAACTTAAAAATGAATTATAAATAAAATAAACAAAAGTCTGAAATACTTCTATATATTCAGATTATATATATATATATATATATACACACACACACACACATATACACATACATATGTATACACACATATATATATGATTATATATCATTAACTTATCAAAAATAAATCTTTCAGAAGTTATTGTTACACAAATTATTAAAAACAAAAAACTCATTGGAGTTTTAAACATGTTTGCCTTTAATGTTGCATTGCCTACTAACGTATATGAAATGTGTAGGAATATTATTCATCATGAAAAAGGAACTAACATGCTCCAACATAGATGGACCACAAAAACAGCATGCTAAGTAAAATAAACAAGAACAAAAGGCCATATAATGTGATTAAATTTACGTGAAATCTCTCAAAGGACAAATGCCTAGAGATAAAGTATATTAGTGGTTGCCAGGGTCCGGGAGTGGAAACAGAGAGGCCTCGGATGAGCACTGGGGATCTTTTGGGTGTGATGGAAACATTCTAAAATCAGATAGTTGTAATGGTTGCATGCCTCTGGAAACTTAATGAGAATTGTTGAATTGCATACTTCAAATGACTTAATTTTATGGCATGTAAATTACACCTTAATAACACTATTACAAAAATCAAACATTTAGACTACGCAGAAAACAAAAGTGTATAACAACGGGCTTTGGAAATCTGGACACTCCTTTGGAACTGCTATGATTTTAGAACACACCCTTTTGCGCGTGTTTGCCTGAATTTCCTGTGAGTACTTAAACATGCAATTCCCCTTGGTTAACAAGTAGAAAAACATATATCCCTTGATAAAGGGAAGAAATCATCATTATAGATGGCTAAGACATAGATTAGCTTTTTTTTTCTATAAAATTCAAACTCTTTAAAAAAAGAAACCTTTTAATTAAGCATTTAAATCCCATTTTTGTTTCTTTTTTGCTCAAGATACTTTATATAAAATTATGCCCTCAGTACCTTTCATGTCATATTATCTTCCTCTTCTCACAAATGCATGCTAATTCTTTCTGAGGGCAAGACTAACTCTTCTTGTGCGGGAGGAAGTGTTTTTCTAAAGTGAGGTTGACATTTCCAATAGGTGACTAAGACAATGTTCCTAGGAGGAGCCTGAACCAAAAAAAGGGGGACTCACTATAGAAAATTTAGGCTAGGAAATGGGTACATCCATGAAGATAATTATTTTAGGTAATATATATATATATATATATATATATATATATATATATATTTTTTTTTTTTTTCCTTAGCACTTGTTTATTTAACGGGTGTTCATTGGGCATCTACTATGGGCTAGGCACTGTTTTAAGTACTAGGGATAAAATCATGAAAAAAAAATCAAAATTTAAAGTTTTCATCTTCAACCTATTATTTCCAAACCTTCAGTAAAGCAACGTGGCATGGTTTTTTTAATTGTAGCGGGTACTCACAGCTGTTAGAGGGGCCATTATCAACAAGACAAGCAATAACAAGTATTGGAGAGGTTGAGGGGGAAAGGAACCCTCTTTCATTGCTGGTGGGAATGTAGACTGGTACAACACTATGGAGAGCAGTCTGGCAGTTCCTCAAAAAATTAACAATAGAACTATCTTACAACCCAACAATCTCCCTCCTGGGCATATACTCGAAAAACACGAAATCATGTATTCACAAAGCTATACGCACCCCTATGTTCATTGCAGCATTATTCACTGTGGCCAAGACATGGAAACAACCAAGGTGTCCTGTGATAGAACTGGATAAAGAAGATGTGGTACATATACACAGTGGAATACTGTTCAGCCATAAGAAAGGATAAAATAGTGCCATTTGAAATAACCTGGATATGCTAAGTAAAATAAGTCAATCAGAAAAAGCTAAGAACCATGTGATTTCACTCATATGTGGGATATAAAACTGAAAGTCATGAACACAAACAGCAGTGTGGTGGTTTCCAGAGAGAAGGGGGTGGGGGGAGAGTCCTCGTATATGGTAACAGGAGAAGATTTGACTTTGGGTGGTGGGCATACGGTGCAATATAAACATTTTATAATGTAGAAATCCACACCTGGAACCTATATGATCATGTCAACTAATGTCATACCAATCAATTTAATTTAAAAAAATATTGTGGGTAAGTCACAAAGGACTGGTACCCATGCCTGGGAAAAAGGCTAATGAGGCAAAACACAGCCTTCCCTGCATGTGTCTCCTCTATGGTGAACTGAGAAGGAGAAGAGCCTATTAAGTCAGTATGTTGGTCAAGATTTCTAGAGTACTGCTTGCAGGACAATAGGCTTAGTCTTTTCCTGAGTGGTCTGATTGAGGAACAATCTCATATCTCACATCTGAGACACACTGAAATAAAGATTCACAATCCTGAGGCCATGTGGCTGGAGAAATGTTATTTTTGGATTTACCAGGAACTAAGGGAAGGTAAATTCTCTAGGAATGGATGGGGCTAAGTGTTGCTACTGTATGGATAAGAACTATACAGATAGGTCAATCACAGGAGAGGCTTTTTCTGCAAAGAGTTAGCCTATTCTTTTCTTTTTTAAAAATATATATATTTTTTTATTGATTTCAAAAAGGGAGGGAGAGGGAGAGAGAATCAGTCATGAGAGAGAATCATTGATTGGCTGCCTCCTGCATACCCCACACTGGGGATAGAGCCCACAACCCGGGCATGTGCCCTGACCAGGAATTGAACTGTGACCTCCTGGATTTAGGTCAATGCTCAACCACTGAGCCATGTTGGCTGGGCTAGCCTGTTCTTTCTTAAGGAAACTTACTGCCAGACACTAACCATAGCCAACATGAATTCTTCTTTTAATACAAGCATAGAAAAAACTAAGGCATGATAAATGATTTACTGTTTTCTTTGTTTTTAGGGAAAATTGGATGACATGCTTGAACAGTAATGGGTATGGGCATCAGGAGGGAGGAGCTGGTCTGGGACATGTTTGGGGGCTTGCATACGGGTGGGACTCAAGCAGTGATGACAAACATAATAATTATTATAAGCAAAGGGCCATCTCTTTTGTTTTCTCAAGCTGTTATTGCTAAATCAGAGCATTATATTGTCATTTTTAAAGAAGACACACTGAAGGGTTCCAATTTTAGTGGCATGTATTCCTTTTTAAATGTAATATCCTGTTTTACTAGCAACACAATTGTCCAGTAGGGACATCAGGCCTCTGTCACACAGATAGGAGGCCACCGTAAAAGGCAGTATAGAAGTCACTGAAATAAAAGTTGATCTTTTTCCATAAAAAGAATTCATATAAATTATGCCTAGTTTGGTCACTATTAAGATCAGCCAACAGCCTCAAAAACGCCAGTGCTGACAAGAGCAATAAAGCCTATATTTATACTTATTGGTAAAAGGTAGCTATCATGGAATCCATTGTATTTTTTTAGACAATTTATAATTGGTATCCACATAGAAATAATTAAAATAGACAATGTTTCAGTGTCATTTAAGGTAGTAGGCTTTCTGCCCCATTGGGCAAGAAAAGTGTGATACCTGTAGTAGAAATGGTGGGAATTAAGGCACATAATTTCTAGTATGAATTTAATCTCAGTTAAGTCTTTAAAATTAGAACAACAGCCTAGAATCATCTTTTTTTTTTATTTTTGCCATGTATAGCTCTTTAAATGTATTTGCTTAATCCCAAAACTTAAAAGTAAAATATTTTTACATGCCATATTTCTTATTATTTGATCATCCATTCTTAACAAAATAATGTTTGTAACTTTTCTTCCAATCAGGTTACAACCACAGTAACACTAATTAAACCTTTCCAGTTCCAGTCATCCCTTCATTCAATCCCACATGCACCCAGCACCCATTCTTTATCAGTCACAGTGAGGATTAAGAAAGGAACTTCCATTTCAAGAAGATTCCCCACCAACAAAAATCATCCACAACCTGAAATACTGTGGTAGCATTGACAAAACTAAACCAGTATCTTGAAGAATATGTTCTCAGTATTAGAATTAACTTTTCTTTTCTTTTTTGTTTTTCTCGTTTTCTATAAGCCTTTTTTATTTTTTGTTAATCCTCACCCAAGGATATTTTTTCCATTGATTTTTAGAGAGTGGAAGGGAAGGGGAGAGACAAAGAGAAAAACATCTATGTGAGAGAGACACATGCATTGCTTGCCTCCCACACGTGCCACAAGACCGGAACCGGTGATCGAGCCTACAACCACGGTACGTGCCCTTGACCAGAATAGAATCCACAACCCTTCAGTCTGTGAGCTTACACTTTAACCCCTGATCAAAACCAGCTATGGCTAAGCCTTTAAAAAAATGCTAGTACAAGTATTTCCCTATTGAAAAATCTTTTATGCTACCAAAAGAAAAGAAAATTGACTGCCTAGTAGTTTACTCCTTCAACACATTACATGCTTACTAGCATATTTAATGGTTTACACAAATATTTCAAAGTGGCAAAGTTTCTCATGAATGACTTTTCTTTTAAAGTAAATGAAGAGCTTGAGGGGGAAAAGGTTACCAGCAATATTTTATTATGAATATGGAAGAAATCAGCACAATATGCAGGAAGTCATGCAATGACCTTCAGGTAAGCATGACTTACACCCATTATCAAGACAGAAAATGTTGCTAAAGAGAGTGAAGGAGCCTCAATGAAATCACTCTATGCCAGAGTCATTCTATGAGTGATAGATCAAAAATACTTACTGAATATTTCTAAAGTAGATGTCAGTGCCATTTTGCCATCATTAATGAAGCGTATGCTAAGGATCATATATTTTTCTTTATCTAGCCTCAATATAGCTTGTGAGGGAAACAAAAGACTAATAGCTAAGGGATCTGAAGCTCTGAGAGGTTCCATAACTTCCCCAAGGACATAAAAGGTAGGTAAGTGGCTGACCTAGGATTTTAAAACATTGGGCTACATGAATCCAGCTCTTTCCACTTTACTATACTGCTTCTAAATTGGATCATGAAATGTAAGTGTGGAGCCAAAGATAAAAATAGTCACATTATTCCAAATATATTCAAAGACCTTCAAAAGAGCAGCACTGATTTAAGACGTTATTTACAAAAGAAAATCAAACAAAGCATCAAAGCAATGGGAAAAAAAAATAGAATGAAATGTGCTTTTGGGTGCATTTCTTACAAGAACAACCTCATCAGATAGAAGGAAATATGAGGGGTGAGGCAGATTGTTGTCAACCCTCCATGAGTACTTCTTCAACAAAACATATTGAATTAAAGAATGGAGGAGAAAGACCAGGATACCCAATAAATTCAAAGAAAGAAAGGATAAAGTATATAGAACTGTGTGTAAGATGATATAGAATAATATCAAAGAGGACCTTGAAGTTTCAGGAAAATGATAAGAGTCTGTAGAACTCAAGGAAATTCTAAATAAATGTAAGAAAGTTCTAGTTTAGAACAATTACAATCAGAAAAAAGTGACACCAGGAAAACATAATAAGTATTAAAGGGGCATAAACAAAACACTGATTTTTATTATCCAACTAGAGACCTGATGCATGAAATTTGTGCAAGAGTAGGACTTCCTTCCCCTGGCTGCCTGCACTGGCTTCCTTCTGGCACCCAGGACCCTGGCTTCCCTCCAGCACCCGAAACCGGGGCTTCCCTCGCACCCCTGGCTTCCTCCGGAAGGACATCTGGTCTAATTAGCATATTACACTTTTATTATTATAGATAATACCAACCACAGTTCTTTGGTTTGCTTTGTCTTTGATTTTTCCCAGACAGAATGCTATGAATATATGAATACATACAACAATAATAAAATGTATTCAAAGAATTGTCAGTAAATGATGTTCAAACATGTAAAAATTCAAAAGTGATCCCCAAAGGTAATTTTGTAATAGATGATATGCTGTATGTATCTCAGATGCCATCCAGATAAGAGTGATATATCACCAGAGTTATACATATAGAACAAGAATTAACACTAAAATGATGCAAACTGGAAATATACAAGAAGCTATAGGGGATGCTTCAAATGGGGAACAAATGTCAAGATAGTTAAATATATTGTATGAACATACAGTCATTTGATTAAAATGGATTAAAGACTGAACTATAAGCTTGCAGGTCAGATTTGTGCCCACCAATCACTATATCTCAGATGTAATGAAAACAGGGAAACCTGTACACACACACAAACATGTGATTTATGCTTGAAGTCTTGATCATAATGTTTGATATGGTGCACCCAAAGCCACAACCCTTCATCATTTAATTACATCTTATTGATAAACATGTCAGCTACTGGGTATGTACATAAATACCTGCCATATTGTTCCTGTACCTGCCATATTGTTCTCATAGTCTCATTTTGGAACAGAGATATAAGAATATTCATAATGCATTGAAAATGCTACCATGCAAGCATGGATAAATAATCTCACAGGAGCACAGACCTCAGGAGGCAGGGCGTGTTCTCAGCTGGAGTAAGCTGCGTTCAGAAGGCATTATACTAGGTAGACTGCCTAACTCTAAGTTAGGAAACTAGAGTTAGGTTCAAGCTGCTCAATGAATGATCACAGTGATTTCTCCCAAGAGCCTGCGCAAGTTCCCAATAAAACCTAGTCTAATGCTTCTCATGCTTTGACCATAAGAAGGCATCTCAACTTAGCAAAGCATAATGACAACTGAAAAGCACTTAAATCAGAATTGACTCCACACCTTGATTTTGGGGAAGATGTGTACTGCAAATGTGTAACAGAAGTTATGATGTTCAACAGCCCTAAAGAGTGCATCTATTCATGAACACAAAACAAGGAAATGCAATCTTACTGAATCTCACTATCATGATTCAAATTAGTCAGCTGGCACAAAGCCCAGTGCCAATGGTGGCACAACTGATTTTTCTATAATTGCTTACAAGTGTTGTTTAAGAAATAGAACCTAAAAAGTTAGACATGAAATTCCTGCAGAAATAAAATTAAGAAGGTAAACGCATGTGTAATCAATAGCTCCATCAATGTGTACCAGTAACCTTGATAAAGGCACAGCATTTAAGGAGGGCATGTCACAAATAGGTTATGTGGACCAGGTCAAATAATTGAACCACAATCATAATCAGACAGCCTTGTTCTTTTACTAGTGCAATTTTCATCTCATTCCCAGAATTGATATATCTCAACCCAAGCCTAAGCTTCAGGTCTAAATTCTACAGTAAGTCTGGGCCCTCTGTAAAGGAGGCAGAAGAATCTCTAGATCAATAGCTAAAAGGTTCTACAATTTGACTGTCACCTCAATTTTAACCTTCATGTGGTAGATTAATTCATTGATCCCAATTCTTCATTCCCCTGTAACACATATTATGTCAATAATAATGTCTGATGATGCGTGGATGTGCTTTGGATAACAGGATATCAGAGACCTGATGCAAGCTGAAGCTTGGAATGTGCATGTACAGGGTGGGGCAAAAGTAGGTTTACAGTTGTTTGTATGGAAAATAATAAACTCTGTCTTACATACTCACAACTGTAAGACTACTTTGGCCTCACCATGTGTAATTGAGCTTTCCTGTTATGACTCAGTGTCTAGAGGCTGGAATCCAGAACAAAAATTCATGGAATTGATCTAAACTGAACCTCCAGCCTTTAGCTAAGTGTAGCTGGTCCACAGCATAAGATACATAGCTGAGCCCATCTTAAATCAGACAGAACTATGAAAATCAGCACTCTTGTAAGCACTGTATTTTAGACCTTTTTTTAAAATTATTATTATTGTGGTAATAGCTGACTGATACACATGCTTCTGACTGTTAATGATTGCTAGGTTAATTACCTTGCTCTTTTCAATCAAGCCTAGCCTTCTACTCTGTCTTCAAGAACCAGGTTAGTGCTCTACTATACCCAGTTTCCTTTCTGAGTCCCTTGGGTTGGGTTTTTGCTATTGGCTGTCACACTGTCCTCATATCCTGCCTAGTTGAAACCTACCATCTATCTGCTTCCCATATATAAAACCCACCAGATGCTTTACATATGGTGCAATATAAATAACTACCAACCATTAATACTAGCATTAAAGAAAAAAAAAAACTATAGACCAGGAACATTTAAATATATAGTTCAATTTATTCTGAAAATTTCAAAAGATATTGCAAGGCAAATTTTATTATCACCATCTTCTGGGTTTAACATATCTATTCTTTATCTCCATCTATATTGCAGACCCTCAGTTCAGAAAAGATAACTTATCTACTTGAGATATCCCAGGCTTTAAATTCTAGAGGCAGGATCTAAACCCAACTATTGTTTTCTAGGCTCTTCCATATTACATATTTAAAATGGATAGAACATAAAATTTTAAAGTAATAGATAAATGTCCTTGTTATAATTAAATAGTTTCCAAGGAATGAACATTGTTTTCTGTGTAGACCTAGGAATGATGGTAACATTTCTTGGCTCATCTATGTACCATGTCACTTGGCAAGTATGGTCAGAAAAGAAAAGATGGGTTGGATATAGTGATGCAATTCTCATTAAAAAGTAATATCATTAATTGCAACCATTCTAAGAAAAATTAATGATAATGTTTTAGTGCGTAGACATTTCCTGACTGGGAGATTGTTTTGAATCTGTTCTTAAGTATTTAGAGTTCAGATCTGGGACCATGTGGGACTAAGTTCAAATACTCTAACTTTTTCTAGCTTGATCAATTACTTATATTCTGAAACCCCAGTTTTTGCATCTAACATGGGAGTAACAGAAATAACTACCTCATAGAGTTGTTGAGGGAATTACATGAAAAGTATCTTATAAAATAATGCAGCACAGTATCCAGGATGGATATATTGCTGCTGCCTGAAAATATATGCACTGAACGTCTATAACACCATGGAGACTGGGAATCGTTCTCAAAGGTGAATGAACCTTTCTGAGGGCAGAGAAGGGCAAGGGAACATGCACATAGAAGAGGTGGAGGGCAGAGGGAGTGCAGGGAATTTAAACTGTTTGGGTAGCTGGTGTCGAAAAATGTAAACCACAGCATGATGGAGAGAGAATACGTGCACAAGCAAATATGTGTATGAGGGGCACAGAGGGTGAATGAAGGTCTTTGAAAGGTATGCCCATGGATTACATTTCACAGAAGCAACCAGATGCTATTATAGTCAGCGGGACCAGGAAATGCCATTGTTTAAAAGTGAATAGAAACAATTTAAAATGCAGCTACTTCCATTTTGTACTCATGAAATTAATCCATGTTTTGAGCTGCTGTTTTCACCTCTTCATTGTTTATCCGGTTTGAGTCTAAATGGGCTTGATTAGAATTGTGGGAAGCCACTAATTAAAATGATTAACATTATCAATAACAGCAAAGGAACTAGAAAAAGAAGCCTCTTATTTTTAGTGGGCTGAACACCCATTCTGGCTGGCTGAATGAATAGAAGTTAATTGAGGACTGACACTGGATAGCAAATTTCTAAATTTGTTTTCATCCTCTTAATAAGAGGCACATTTTTTTTAGATGCTGGGAGCTGTACCAAAATCACAAACACAGACAAGATTTGTTTTTCTGCTCTACTAGCTCAATTAAAAGCAGTTATAACCTTAGATGTTTGCAGGCACCTCGTTACTAACTATATCTTTTAGAAATGCTGTGCTTAAAACTGGCTACACTTCAGCTTTGCCATTGACCTGAAAGTTACTCTATTTTGCCTTTGTTTACAATTAGGTTTTGTAAACAGATGGGCTTTGTTTCTACAAATAGGCTTTAGATAGACACAATAACAGGACCCAATCCAGCCTCAAGCAAAGAAGGGAAAGGCATATGCTTTGAGCATGGCTTTGCATTTATATCATGACAATACCAGTGTGGCGTATTTATGGAATACAAGTGAAATCATTTGATGGTATATTTTCCACTTAAAATGTTTACCCTCTAGCTCAAAGGGGGTTGGTTCATCGCTTCATTCCTGATACCCAACCCCAATTCTTCCTTGGAGCTGATGAACTCAAGGTCATGAAAATCATGTGTCTACATCTGGATCATCCCACTGGCTGCTAAGTATGAAATATACCTAGTGAGAACCTGGGAAATATCTGGTCCTTACTTCCCTTCCAACTCTTATTGAATCCAGAGGGACTTGGAAGGAAAGCATAGGACTATTTTTATAAAGTATTACTATATTCTAGAATCTGGAAGTAATTCCTCTTGACAACTGTTGATGTAAGAAATGTGCAAACCTGTAGAGAATTTTTATGAGTTTATTTGAGCCAAACTGACAACAATTGCCAGGAAGAAAAATCTCAATGGATTGAGAAAATGCTCCAGAGAATGGCAGCTTTACACTTTCTTTTATACATTACAATAAAAGGAGGAGGCTGAAAGGGTTACATGAAGTCCATTGGTAATAGATTAGAGAGGCAGGAGAAAGCAAAGTGAAGTGGGGAAGTCTCTGGGATTGGATTAAGAATAAAAGGAATAGACACATACTTCTTTTTCACTGGTGGATATAGGATAGTTAACAAGTAACAGGACAATGACAATGACAATGAAGAGTTTTGTGGTCTTCTGCTCTGGTGGGAGATTGTGCCCTGAGGGGTCTGGAAAAAGGAAATTACCCTGACATTCAAAGATATGATGTCTTATATGCAGAGACAATAGACAGGCTCCTTAAGGTAAAGATTGATCTTTGCCAGGGAAGATACTGACCTAAGACATGACTACTCCCCATGACAGGCTTTTAGTTAGCAAATTTTAATTTCAAACCATCCTATGCTATTACTTTAGGTCTCTTGAGTTTGTAAGGTTCACATGTAGGCCCTCCCTAAGCTTCTCAGGTTTAGTAAGTGTCCCCTTTTACTTGCACACGACTCTATATTTTATTTACATCTTTACATGTTTTTGGACATTTTCAATTCTGATTTATTTATCTTTCTTTGGTTTAATAATAACTAATTATGGTGCCCAGAACACCATTGTCCCTAAAATCCAGTCACAAAACCTCTGCATATTTCCATCTTGCCATACTCCTCGATTCAGGGGCCTCAATAAATGGTTTAGAGCACAGATACTGAAATTCTGAGAGTTCAGCTCAGAGACATCTCTGCACTCTCCAGCTATGTGAATTGGGGCAAGTAATTTAACTGACCTGTGCCTCATTTCCATACCAATAAAATAGAAATATACATAGTACACACTAATTGGGTTTCTCATGAAGATTAAAAAAAAAATTTTTTTAAAGTACTTGGAACACTGAGTGGCCTGGAAAATTTACCTGATAAATGTTGGCTGGCTTAGTATTCAAATCACAACCATTATTCTGTGGGTTTTCAGATCCCGGCAGCAGATCACATTGATGTGTGTGGATCCTAGTGCCTGGCGCATAGCAGGTGCTTTACAAGGGACTGTGCTGCCTCTACAAACTGGCAAGTCAAAGCTCTGAGAGGACAAGTGACTGTGGCCTTCGATCTTTCAGATGGAGTCAGGAAAGGAGAATAAATCTCATTTGAGTGCAGTGCTCTTCCTACCATAGCTATTTCTCCCCATAAGTTTCTTATTTTATCTCATTCCCTGAACCTATTAGAGTGCCAGGCAATGGGAATGCTCAGTCATTACTTCCTGGGTTGAATTTTCTCTTTTGGGTTAGGTCTTTTTGTGTTGCAAAATAAAGCAGTGAAACTACTGTTCCACTATGTCTTTTTACAACACTCTTTCCTTCCTCCCTCCCTCGCTCCCTCCCTTCCTTCTTCATTCCTTTCTTCTTTCCTTCCTATTTCTGTCTGTCATTCTTTCTTTTTCTTTTTTCATATATCTGTATTCTTATAACACAATTATTTTCAACAATAAAACACAAAACCTTAAAACAAGACATACTTTCTTCAAACAAACTCTTTTATAGAAGCCAAATGATATAACAAATAAAAACCAGTTTGAGGATATCTCTAGGGATTTACAAAGCAGAAAGCCTGGAGCCTTCAATGTACCGGGCAGTAGCTCCTGCCTGTTTTCCATGTCCTTCTCCTAAATCTCCAAGACAGTTTGGCTGAACTTTTAGGATTTCAGGGAATACTATTTTAAATCCGCTGCCTTGGGCCCAATAATTCTGGATGGCTCAAGTTTCATTAACCTAACTTCAATCTATTGGTAGAACTGCTTCCAATTTTCAAGGACGGTAAGTGGAAATATATAAATAAGGTACTATGGATCTTCCAAATGGCATCAGTAAATACTCAGTAATGGGATTGCCAAGCAAAATAGCAAAGAAACCCTAAATCCTTTCTTACAAAATGGGCTGATAAAGCTTTCATTACTTTTAATCTTCTTTTAATTAAAGCTGCCATGGCTGAAGTGATTAGTCAACATGCAGTTAAGGGGACTTAAGCTTTTATGTATTTTTATTTTACAAATGGTTCTGTGGGGTGGGGGTGGGGTGTTTGATTGGTTATTGGTCTGTAGAAGAGCTCTAATTTAATTTTATGCTCTTGTTATTTTAGTTTATACTTGTTAATTCAGCTCTCCAGCAATGAAATTCCCTGAGTCTTGTGATGATAAACTATTCTGCTCTTGGAATTATTAGACAGTGCTCCTTGCCAGATATTTTCTAAGTAACACCATTGTAAATAGCTAGTTATTAATAACTAGAGGCCTGGTGCACGAAATTCATGCACGAGGCGGGGGGGATCCCCTCAGCCCAGCCTGCACCCTCTCCAATCTGGAACCCCTCGGGGGATGTCCAACTACAGGTTTAGGCCCGATCTCACAATCCAGGACCACTGGCTTCTAACTGCTTACCTGCCTGCCTGCCTGGTCACCCCCAACTGTGCCCCCTGCTGGCCTGGTCACCCCCAACTGCCCCCCTCTGCTGGCCTGGTCACCCCTATCCCCCACCCCCCGCTGACCTGGTTGCACCTTACTGCCTCCCCCCTGCCAGCCTGGTCACCCCCAACTCCCCACTCTGCTGGCCTGGTTGCCCCTAACAGCCTCCCCGTCGCCGGCCTAGTTGCCCCCAACTGCCTCCCTTCCACCAGCCTGGTCTCCCCTAACTGCTTCTCCCACCGGGCTGGTCACCCCTTACCACCCCCCAGCCTGCCTGGTTGTCTCCAACTGCCCCCCTCTGCTGTCCTGGGCACCCCCAACTGCCCCCCTGCTGGCCTGGTCACCCCCAACTGCTCCCTGCTGGCCTGGTCACCCCCAATTGCCCCGCCGGCCTTGCTTCCGCAACTGACCCCCCTGCCAGCCTGGTTGCCCCACGCAGCCTGCTGTTCAGTCGTTTGGTCATCCCTCACTAACCCCCCTGCAGGCCTGGTCGCCCCATGCAGTCTGCTGTTCAGACATTACTATTACTGTGATGGCATCCTGGACAATTTGCATATTCCTCTATTATTAGTATAGATAGGAAAGGAGCAAAGGGAAGGCCACACACTATAGGCATGTCACTTGGGCAGCTTCACCAAGAAGCTGCAACTTTGCACTCCCTAGGGAGAGAAGGCTTCCAACAAAGAGAGTGTAAACACATGACCAGTAAAGTTGGGGTGACATCAGAAAAGTATTTGTTTGTCAGTCACACCTGGGACAGAGATGGTTGGCCAGAATAGGGATAGTCACTGCAAGGCATGAACATTTGGAAATACATAATCCCCTAAACAAAAACTTCACTCTCTTGTGATCTTGAGACTTTTGTTGCTCAGGGCATGCTCTCTTGGTTCTCTTGCATTTGCTTGTATGGCCCACAGCCATGTGGACCCCACATGCAGTGGACTAATGGACTGTAGTTAGCCTGATGCTGGACTGGATCCTGCTCCTACATGGAAAGAAAACTCTGGACACTGCCTTTGCTTCTAGCTCTATTAAAACCCCAGCTACACTTCTATGACTGGAATAAGGGAAATGGGACTTTGGAAACCCAGAAATTTAATTCCACATAAATAAAAATCATCCATGCAAGTCTCAGAAAATTCCCATTTTCAGGATATTGCAAGAATACCATGACCAGCAGCAACTGGGGGAGATGAGCCTCAATCCCGTCCATTAATGGAAGCATGTGTTTAGCTAAAATCAAAGTTTCTCAATTTTACACATCTGTTCAGTCCTCTAATTAAAGACATCCTTCCAATAATAGTTTTCTCACACCTCAAAGTTCAAATGAGGCCCAGGAAGGAGACATGATAAGGCCATTTTGGTTTGGTGAAGGTAATATTTATTTCTAGAGCTAAAGTTCTGTGAGGATTCTAAATGCAATTTTATGCAATTTGCTGCTGCTTAATAAATGTATATAGAGTTAGACAGCTTTATGCAGCATGTTGTGTAGAGATATATTATCCTTTTAAAACTTACCTCAAGACAGAATTGTTGTCATTTCTATAAAACATTTAGTGTAAGAAAAACATATTGTAAAATAATGACTTTTTCTGTGCAAAATATCACTCACATCCTTTTTTGAAGTTATTTTTCTAGAATGGCTAGTTGTCATAAATGCAAGTGAGCTGGTAAATGTACAGTTGTTTTTACTGAATATACCAGAAGGGAATTTTCATAAAGAACCTAGCTGATTATATGAAAAACATTAGAGAGGTAATCATCATGAACTATTATTGTGGACATGTAAATAAATTCAAGGTAAAGTTCATTTATACAGTAATCTTATTAATCACAGATGTTTCACATTTATGCTAACTTAAATATGCATTGAAAACCATTACTTAGATACCATTGCTTTAAAAAAATCATGGTTTTAGACAAATTCCAAGGATACAGCTAAGTTGTATTAAATAATACTAGAAATGATCAAAAAGTAGAGAAAGAAGCCAATAAGAGGAAAGTCTGTACCCTGACCTGACCTCAATTTACTGATGCCTCTTGTAATTTATGGGAGCATATGTGACTATTTCAAGGCCATGTACATATATATTCAATAACACACTATTCCTGAATATCTGTGTTAGTAAATCCCTTCCCAATTATTAGTGGAATCTTAAACAGAATTACCTATAGCTAAATAAATGAAACCCTGAGTATGGAAACTCTTCCACATCATTTGTTAATTATATGGATGGCTGACTAATAATTGTCATTCTCAACCTCTCTTCCTTGTTTGCCTCCACCAGGAAGACTGTAAAACTACCCATCATCCCAGACTCCTTTGGAAGTTGGAATGGTCATGTGATATAGTCCTGACCAATAAGATATACACAAAAGTCTACCTAACTATGGACAGAGGAAGTGATTTGTGGTCAATGGGAATGACATTCTCAGAGATAACTTTCCCCTCTACCTTCTTCTTGCCTTGAGTATGGGTGTCACACCTGGGATTGAGGCTGCCATTGTATGACCTGAGTGAAAGGCTCACAACAGATGCCAAGCCAGGGCTCTATGATGGTTAACCCACCAAACTGAAATAAGTAATTATCTACTTCCAAATTTCTGAGTATGTGAAGAACTTAGAGCTCTACTTATTTAAGGTAATGTTAACTTGGTTTTCTGTAACAGAGGGAGCACTTATCTAATAAACTTGGTGGCAGAGAATTTATTTCATGTTATAAGTAAGTATCTGTGAATACATCTAACTCTAACATGCCTGACCTTAGAAAGTCATAATCTATGCACAGGTTTCTCAAATACCCAGGTTGGAAAATTCAATGAACTTTCTTATTGCCTAACCCAGTTACAAAGAAAAATGAAAGTATAAAATTCAGAACCCTAGCCAAGAGAACCAGAGTGAAAGAAGAAAATAAAGTATCCAGATTCACTAACATCCAGCATAAAATCATTGCAATAATGTTAATTAGCACAAATAATGCAAGTTCAGATATGGGTAATGCATTTAGACCATAAATGTGAAAAACTAACATATGCATATTTTCCAGAACAGCCTTTTATGCATTCACCCTAATGAGAATAACCTTTTCTCAGGTAACCTACAGAATAGAAGTGCAGATCAATACTCTGAATGTAGAAACTATTTCAGGAACTATCAGAAGCTATCAATTGTCAACTAATTGGGAGATTGCTTTCCTAAGTGAATGGCTTTCAAATTCCAACTATTCAAATCACTGTAATCATTTTATTTGCCCTAGTCTCTAGAGAGATTTAAAACAAAGCCTGCAGTGATTGCTTGGTTATTTCAGCTCTGCCTAGTAATTTTCCAGTGTATTAAAAGACATTCAGTGTTGACTGGTAGGAGAAAAATTGGGCATCTGCCTGATGGAACTGCTCATTTTCAATCAACATAATTACTCTGTATTAACACATCTGCTAGTTAAACAGTATCACATATTCATTTTTTTGGCTAATAATTAACTTGACGGGATCATCGCTATTCAACTTGAATAAATATCAGAATCACTTCCATATTGTGAAAATCGTGCTAAGGCGAAATAAATGATTGGGTTGGAACTACTACTTATGTCCGCTGTGTAACTCAATTGTATGATCTCCTGAAATAAAGCAAAACAAATAAGTTGAATTCCTAGAATTTACAGAAATTTATATAATACTGAAAATATACAAATAAAATCAAGGGATATAAAATATTTTTCCCAAGACCTCCAACACTATTTTCTATTATGAACTATCCAATCAGTACCAAAGGGTTTCAAAATAATCTTCCTTGCTCATAGTTTTGACCACATTCTTTTCTTTCTCAAACCTCCAGGGCTGCCTGTCATCTTCTGTGTCCAATTTAAATTATCCTCACTGCTCCAGGGGCTGCCATCTGCCCTTGTTTACAATGCCTTGTTCAATGTCCTTTTCCCCATTGTCCATTCACTAGTTCATACTGCAGTATAATTGATTGGAAGAATGATACACTGAGTCAGAAAGCACAGACCTTGAGCAAATTATATATCCTCCTTGAATTTCTGTTTCTCCCTGCCCCATAGAAAAATAATTAAGGGCTAATAAAATATTTTTTCACCACTGTATCTTTCTGTTATAAACTCTCATCCTTTGGTTACGTTCAAATGTACTGTACATGTCTTTTCATCCCCAGTACTTAGTCAGATATACTAGAGACAGTGAATCTGAGAGAGAATGGGAAGGTAGGTTTGGAGGTTATGAAGGAAAAATCTTTTAAAAAAAATATATTTTATTGATTTTTTTACAGAGAGGAAGGGAGAGAGATAGAGTTAGAAACATCAATGAGAGAAACATTGATCAGCTGCCTCCTGCACACTCCCTACTGGGTATTTGCCCACAACCAAGGTACATGCCCTTGATCGGAATCAAACCTGGGACCATTGAGTCCACAGGCTGATGCTCTATCCACTGAGCCAAATCAGTCAGGGCGGAAAAATCTTTATTAAACATCCAATCTGACAACTTTACTTAATTCTTTCATTTAAGAAATGCCTACAAATATCTACTGAAGAAGGTAGGATACTCAAGACTCATTCTATTTCTACTGCTTATCAACTTAGATTATATTTTTGTTTTCTTTTGTATTGTATTTTCCCCTTATTTTTCAACTTTACTCTCCCTTGTTTTATTTTTATATTGTTGGAATTATTGCTGAGATCAGGAAATTGCTCTCAATAATATTGTCTTCCACTCCAGGCCAGACCAGTGAGAGATGATAAATGGAGTTAGAGGCCACACTGGACAACCTCTTCTCTAGAGCCTACAGAGATCGCCAGATGGGAAAAGACTAAGACCCTTAATGATTCTCCCTCCCAGGCACTTGTGGTTTATAATGTCAGCATTGATTCCTGATTGATTTTACCCATGGAGAACATAAAAACCAGTTATGCTTCATATAAAGAGAGAAAGGACCCTCGGTCCCCAGCCTTTGCTTTTCAATAGCGTTGTTTACATTTGTTGTGTCCATTTCCTCTCCTCTTGTTCTCTTTTCACTTTATTCCAATTTAAAGAAGCTTCTTTTAACACGGTCTATAATGACTGCGATATTGTTAGATAGTAGAGGTAGTTTTCAGTCCTTTTCTTACTTGGAATATCAGGAATGATGGATCCAGTTGACAACATCCTTTCCTTAGAAATCTTTGTTTCCTTGTTATTCAGGACACAATTACCTAATTTCTTCCATTCTAACAGATAACTTCCCACCCTCAATTTAACTTATTTTGTTATAACTCTTTAAAATTTATAAATATAGCTGACAAAAATATTATTTTACTTTCAGTTGTACAAGATCCGGGGATTGGACATACACAGTTCTTGTTATTCTTCTTAGCTGGTTCTTTGTCATTTTCCATCTCTGAATATTGGAGTGCCTCAGTTCAGTTCATATAGCATTCTTTTTCTATCTTTACTTGCCCTCTTGATGACCTCAGCCAGGATTGCAGCCTTAAATCCATCTATATATTAACAACTCCCAACTTAATTTCTATGTCCTAGACATCTCAGGGTTCATATCAAACTACTCTGAGAAATCTACTAGGGTCCCTGCAACTTAACATGACCATTGCCAAATTCTTGATTTTTCCTGTCAATCACTTTCCATTTGATCTTTCCAATCTGATACTTTATTAGGTCAATGGATTTGGATAGTTCCATGGACTTCCTCATATCTGTGCTACCACTTTTAATTTATAAAATGAGTTTAATAATAATATTCCTTGTTTACATATAGGAATAGTATAAGGATCAACTAAAAGAAGGTGAAGACTTTGAAAATTTTAATTGCTTTATAAATTTAAGTTATTTTTCATAAAGTTATCTCACTGAAGTTATACTATGTGTCAATAACTATTTTTGATTATTTTAAAGTCACAGATAATCTGGTATTTCCAAAAATGAGAGGGAATTCAGGGCATAAAGATGTGTGTGTGTGTGTGTGTGTGTGTGTGTGTGTGTGTTCTGCTTACAGAGATGAGAACAAATGGGTAGTTTTAAACACAAAGCAAAAATGTTATGACATAATAATGAATATTTTTGGAAATGGAAATTCAGTTTCCTAATCACATGTCATGGGGGAATTTTCTTAGGACTGTGATAAGAGCAACTGGTTCTTTGTTATCTGAAGCTAGTTTTCATTCCATAGTTATTTCTTTTCCTGAGTAATGAGTAACAATAGCGCTTTCCCATCTGGCACTTTGTGGCTGAGAATAGCAGTAGCATAAGGTGAAATGTCAATGGTAAGAAACAGTGATTTAAGCCATTTGTAAAACATGGTCACTGTCTCAAACCTTCATGGTGGCATAATTTCTCAGAAAATATAATGCAAGTGAATTCAACTCCATGGTGCAGTGAAAGAATTTAAAGTCAGAAAAATGGTTTGAGTCCTGGTTCCACCATAGACATATGTCACTCAAACCACTTGGTTCTTTATTTTCCTCATTTATATTAAACGAGTGGCCCCGTGCACGAAATTCGTGCATGGGGGGTGGGGGTGGGGGTGGGGAGGGTGTTCCTCAGCCTGGCCTGCACCCTCTCTAATCTGGGCCCCTTGAAGGATGTCCTACTGCTGGTTTACAGGGATCGGGCCTAAACCAGCAGTCAGACATCCCTCTCACAATCTGGGACTGCTGGCTCCAGCCACTCACCTGCCTGCCTGCCTGCCTGATTGCCCCTAACCACTCTGCCTGCTGGCCTGGTTGCCCCCAAATGCCCCCCGCCAACGAGATCACCCCCAACTGCCCCCACTGCTGGCCTGTTCGACCCCACCTTCTCTCCCCACTGGCCTGCTCATCCCCAACTGCCCCCCTTCTGGCCTGCTCACTCCAAACTGTCCCCCTCCCCGCTCTCCTGATCACCTCAAACTGATCCCCACTGATGGCCTGCTCACCCCCAACTGGCCCCCTGCTGGTCTGCTTACCCACAATGGCCCAATCCATCCCATCCTGGCCTGATCAACCTCTGGCTACCCAAGGTCCTAGCCCCTCCTTTTTTTCTTTTTCTTTCTGTTTTTCAGCGCCTCCTTGAGCAGAGGCCAGTGCCGGCTGGAAGCAAGTATCTAGGATTTATTTATCTTCTATAATTAAAAATTTGTAGTCTTTTTTTAAAATATATTTTATTGATTTATTACAGAGAGAAATGGAAAGGGATAGAGAGTTAGAAACATCGATGAAAGAGAAGCATCGATCAGCTGCCTCCTGCACACTCCCTACTGGGTATGTGCCCGCAACCAAGGTACATGCCCTTGACCGGAATCAAACCTGGGACCCTTGAGTCTGCAGGCCGACGCTCTATCCACTGAGCCAAACCGGTCAGGGCATAAACTTTGTAGTTTTGAGTGGAGGCCAGGGCCAGCCAGGGCGGGAAGGCTGGCTTCCTCTATTGCCGGGGGCAACACAAGCCTCCTGCTCAGCTCTAGCTCCATGGCCGCCACCATTTTTGTTGGGATTTATTTACCTTCTATAATTGAAACTTTGTAGCCTTGAGCAGAGGCCAGGGCCAGCCAGGGTGGGGGAAGTTTGGCTTCCTCCATCACCCGGGGCAACCCAAGCCTCCTGCTTGCTCCAACTCTGTGGCCTGCTGCAATCTTGGTTGGGCTAATTTGCATACTTGCTCCTGATTGGCTGATTGACATGGCTTGTGGGTGTAGCAGAGTGATGGTTAATTTGCATGTTTCTCTTTTATTAGTGTAGATAGAAACAATAATAACTCCTATTTTGTACAGTTTGGAGAATCAGAAGTATGTGAAAGCCCTTTAAGTTTTAGTAAGCTATCCAGAAGTTAGTGGTTACTGCTATTTTGTAGCAGGGAAGATAACTAAAAATATCATTTTTCCCTCAATGACAAATGAAAAATTCCCAAGTCACATTGCACAGTCACCAGTGTTATCAAAAATATTAGCGGTGTGGTAACAGTAATGAAGATGATCTTAAGATCATCTTGGTAATTTTCACAAAAGGACAGGTGAGAAAATATTGTGAAAACAACTTTGCTGGTAAAATGTACTAAATAGGTTTTAAGTCCATTTTTAGGCTCAAAATCAAGTGAGGATTGAAGAAAAAAGAAACTGTACATGAGCAATTCTTTGGGCATCAGAACCTAAACATTCAGGATGGTAGAGGATTATTATTCACCTAAAAGAAAGATAATTATTTCTTATAGAAATGAGTCCAACAGAATAAGAAATTAATATGTTGACAGCTAAATACAAAAGAAGGAGGAGGAGGAAAAGAAGGAGGAGGAGGAGGAGGAGGAGGAAAAAACAAGGAGAATTTGTCCTTTCTACTGGGTTTAACCCATTGGGGAGTTAGGCATTGATAGAATCTGTGATCATTGCACATGTTGGAAATAAGCCAGAGAATTTCAAATTTTAACATTTTAAAAGAAGAAAATAAAAAAAAGCAGAGTTTTACCAAACAATGGCACTGCACTGAAGAAAATTCTACAATGTAATTCTCTGGTAAGCAGCTAAGAATCCTTATATCCAACATTAGACTACATGGAAGGGAAAGAAGGAAGTTAGAAGCTATCAGGAGAGAATCCTGGTGAGTAAAGGAGTGAAAATACCTGGAAAAGAATGTGTCTTTCTTACCTGAGTTGGACTGCTCTGTGGTTGGGTATGGGCTCTGTTATCACACTGTCTAGATTCCCATCCTGGCTTCCACATTTACCAACTAAATGGACTTGGGTGACTCACTAAACATAAATGGGGATACTAATAATACCTCCCTCACATGGTGGTTTTGACAAATACCTGAAGCAATAAAATGCTCAAAACAGCACCTAGCACAACATATGCACATGATAAATTCCAGTTATCATTACTGTAACTACTACCATGATGTCAACTACTATAATAATTATCACCATTGTCATCATTACTACTGTTATTGGTCCTACATGTGGAATTTTGTTTCTTTGGAGGAAGTATGAGCAAGGGTAGAAAGCCAAAGCTTCTGCTATCTCTAAAAAAGAAGAAAGAAAAAAAATCCATTTTGTAAAGTCTTTTAAAGTAGTTAAGACCATGAGTGTACAAATTACAGTGTTAAGAGATACTGTGTTCCTCAACAAAGGGAATATACACTTTCATTACATTAATTAATATTAATAAACTAATATCCCTTGGGATATATGTGCTTATTCTAGAGGGAAAAAATCATTTTCATAGATGAGATACTTGGAGATACCCATAGTAACTTTCAACCATCAAAAAATTTTCTACGGCCTTGGGGCAGTCATTTAAGAACTAGATTCAAGGAGGAAAGTCCTCTTGTTACAGGAGGCTGAGGCTCATTTCATGGTAATAATGTGAGTCAGCTGTCCTAATAGAATATGCGGGTTGAGGGTGTGACAAGTGGGAGAAAAATGTACAACTTCTAAGATCCTTTCCAATGCTGAGACATCATAATTATTTGAAAGAGGATAATGGCTTAAAATTTGGGGTGAAAATGATTCTGATAGGAAAATATAAGTAGTAATCATTTATTGAATCCTTTATATGGAAGAGTAAAAGGCTTGCTACCTAATAAACATAATCTCAGTTAATTACTACAGCAATCCTAGAAGATGCATTTAATTCCCCTCACTTTATAGGTGAGGGAACTGAGGCATACTTTGGTGACATCTGTACAGAGGACTCAATGATTAGAAAAAATGAGAGTCCCAGTCAGGCTTCTCAAACTCCAAAGTCCTCACTTAGTCCACGTTGTGACACTTCCTTGAGTCTCTCATCCAGCCAGCCTTGCTCTTGTCCTTGCCCTTTGTCTCAGGCAGCTCATTCAAGCTCCACATCACCACCAAATGTCATAGGGGAGGAGGCTGAAGCCACATAGGATCTCCAGAAAGCATATTTTGCATTCATTATCAGCAACACAAGAAAGGATGCCTTATAGTTTTTGATTTTCGGGGCATGAGGATTGTCTTCCCTAAGTTACTGACTGAATATGGCTCTCATCTCCTTTTAGTTGGCAAAACTTCTGTTTGCCAAGGAAGCAATAGCAGTAGCATGTAGGGTGCAGTCAGACCACCCGCCTTTGAAGCAAGATCAAGGGCTCAGCTGCTGGTGAATTTGGGAACTTTCTTTTTTGGAGCCTCCATTTCCATATCTGAAAACAATGACCCCTAAGTGTTGACTCACGAAGATTAACTGAGTTAAGTCATGGTAAAGTATTAAAATAATGCCTGGGCCATAATAAGCACTCATGAATATTAACTATTGCTATTGTTATTGTTGACCCAGAATATGCTATTATATGTTTTCCCAACATGTGGTTCTTAGACCACTGTCTCAGAATTTTTCAGGACAGCCCACCTCAAACATGCTAAATGTGCTAAAAAGCACATTCTGATTTAGTAGTTCTAGGGTGGGGCCTGAGATCTTATTTCTCTTACAAGCTCTTGGTGATACTGATGCTGATATTTTGAGTAGCAAGGATCTAAGGTACTTTATTAACTGCAGATTCTGGGTCCCTGTCTCAGACTCCAGGAAGAAGGCCCAAGAGACTGAATGTTTAACTGGCTCTCAAAGAGATTTGAAAGCACACTAATGCTTGAGAAGGCCGTGAGCGAGGCTTTAGTTGGTTATATTAACATCATTTGACAGCACAATTCACTGGAGACACAGCCTGATCGAATTCCTGGCTCATCATCATGACTTCAGGGTAAAACGCTTTTGATACTAAGACACCCTCACCCCTTTCTGTAACAGTGGTAATGAGTCAATTTCCCAAACAGAGTAAGTAGATAATCTTTCTCAATTTACTAACATAATTCACTAAATATTAAGGAGCATTAGAAGAGGCATTCTTTTTGCAAGCTCAAATAAGCAGTAGATTTCTAGCACAAAAAATTAGGGACAAATACAGAATTTCATTCAAGGGTGACAGCTTGCATTTATTTCTATTTTATATTGATGTCTTCCCAGTTTCTTCAGTAATTTTTTACACATAGCACTACATTTTTTAAAGTTTCTTTTGGTTTAATTCTGGATAGTTTAAGCTTTAAAATGCAGTTTATTAAAAGATACCAGGATAGGAATCCAAGGGAGACACAAATAATCAGTCTTTGTGTAGGATAGTGACCAGGGAAGCTCATAGGGTGACCAAATACCCAAGTTTATCCAAGGTTGTCCCAGTTTAGCACTGAGATCCCCAAATTCTAGGGAAGGCCCTCAGTCCCAGGCAAATATATGCCATTGATTGCCTAGCAGAGACCTTGAAGTAGACTTTCTATCTAGCAATTAATGTGAGTCGATTCAATACTTCCTATACTTTGTCTTTCTCCAAACTGAATTGGCTCAGGTTAGATGTGTCTACTGCTGTCCCAATCAACTCTAGGCAAAGGATGAATTTACACCCCTCAACCCCCAGCTGTTGAGGGCCCACCCCTGTGAAACAAAGACCAATTCCTAGAGAATAAAGAATACAGGTAATGACCTGTATCTATTACAATCTCTCAGAAATTGTCTCTGATTATCTTGTAAACTCAATTTTCCTTTGCTTTGCTTTTCTAAATGCACCAGGGAGTCACAATCCACTAAAATCAGCTATGCCTCATTAGATCACAGCAGAGAGCTTGGTTGTGATAGAAAATTATGAAAATGTAACTGACATTCATTAATACTTACTCTATGCAAAAGATAGACAGACTGACATAAAAACCCCACTGATGTGGCCTTTATTGCATATATATAACATACTCTAAGAACAATGGAAACATATACTCAAGTGAGGGCTAAATGGACATATTTAGCCCTCACTTGAGTATATGTTTCCATTGTTCTTAGAGTGTAAGGGAGGTGGAGGGAGAAAGAGAAACATTGATGTGAGAGCAATACATCTAATGGTTGCCTCCTGCTTACACCCCCACAAGGCATGGGATTGAGCCTACAACACATTGGTGCCTGGCCTGATGCTTTAGCCACTGAACCAAACCAGCCAGGGCAGCATCATTTTACAGATAAGGTAACTAAAGCTTCCCTCAGTTTCAAAGACTAGAAATTTAATCAAGATTTTCTGGCTCCAAGCCAACTATCTTTCTTCAATATTCTTTCTTTCTTTTCCTCCCATCATCCCTTTTACTTTCATTCGCCCTCTGCACTTCTCTCTATATATGGTCATATGTATGTGATAGTCTTTTAGATACTACCTTGTATATATTTACATAATATATTACTATAGAGGTAATTGAGCACTCTTACCATAGGGTTTTCCATATTATGCTTAAGAGAGAATAAATTAATTGACTAAATTACACATTTAGTAAGCAAAAAAATGTTGGACACTATAGATCAAACCTTCAAAATTTGATTCTACATCTTGTCCTGTTTTCTATCCATATCATTCTGTCATATTTTTGAGTGCTTCATTATCTGTTGGCTAACACAAAGAGAAGAACACTGACCTTGGTTTTATATCTGCAGTAATAGTGATAGAATTTCTTCAGTGCCTTCTCTGAGCAAAATGTTTGCTAAGCATTTTGTGTATTACTCTCAAATAAAGAAACTTAGTCACAGGGACATCAAGTAGCTCCCCTAAACCCATTCATCAAAAAAAAAAAAAAAAAGAAAAAGAAAAAGAAAGAAAGAAAGAAAGAAAGAAAGAAAGAAAGAAAGAAAGAAAGAAAGGCAAAAAAAAAAAGGTGGGGCCAAAGCCAGCAGTTGAATCTAGATCCATCTTCCCCTAAACACTTTTATCTTCCCAATTTGAGAAATTACTTCTTTGCAGTTGAATCAGGATTTGCTTACAAATTCCATTAATCTAGGCATGTTTAAACACTGGCATAATATTTCTCCATACTGAGAAAACTTTTCTTTGTTATGCTGTTATTCATATTTATGGGTACAATTATAACATTGGCTAAATTTTTTATCATATCAATCTACTACCTACCTTGATAGTTTTTTTTCAACTTTATGTTTCTTTAATCAATTAATTCTTTAAAATTAAGCCATGCCCTAGTAATAATATCTATGAAATCATAGATGTGAGGCACTTGTTACATAATTTCTAAAACACCTTAAAACAAATTTATAAATATTTGAGAATTTTGCTCACTACGAATGGCAAGGTCCAGATAGCCAAACGTTATACAAAAGGATAACTTTTGCATTACAGATTTTCTTTTGTCAATTTTGTTAAGGGTAGATTTCTGGTTTTTTTCCTAAACTATCATTTTGTACATTCACATAATTTAAAGGAGTTTAGTAGACTCCTGGTATAGGGAAACACTACATTTGATGCTTTCATTTTTTACTCACTCTTTGCATCTGTTTGAATCTATTTCCAGAAGAAGCAGATAAAGTCAGTAAACTTTTTTATGGAGTCAGATCCAGCCTCTACAGCTCCTTGTAGATTTGCTACTTTTTGATAATTACCAGGGAGCCCTTATGCCCACATAGCTGGAGTGGTTGTTCCATGTAGTTGAAGGTAGTTCATTTCATGTGATACATTATACAGTATGATGCTATTCATAAATTTGCTGATTCTTAAAGAGCTCAAGATGGGTTGTTTATGAACTCCAAGGACTACCTCTTCATATTACACTCTTTGCTCACCCTGGGGGCATCCAGGCTGAGCTTTTTCCATATCTTGTCTTCTAATGGAACATTTAAAATTAGCAAATTCTGAATGTGGTAATCTCTTGTGGCCTTTGCCCTTGTCCACTTCAGTTGTGTAAAATAGTGTCATATCAATTATATGTAACTTTACCATTCTCACTCTCTTTCCATTTACCAAGTCTGCTTTATAAAAATCTTTTTTTTTTTCAGTGGAGTCTAGGCTTCTTCCTTTGCTTCCGTCTTCAATTCCCCCCGAATGAATCAGGTCTCAGCTTGTGATCATTTGTTATCTGCTGCCGCTTCCTGTGGACTGCCCCTCGCAGCCTGCCAGAGCTCTGGGCTGTATTGCATGATCTCTTTTAATTCCTTGGTGGAGGCTTGCTGGCCCTTTCTCTTTACCTTCCTGCCAGGTTTAATGCCTTTTAGCCTGCCAGCTATGTTTTCTGAATTTTTCCAAAACAAGATAAAAAATCAAATCTCCAGCTCCCAATTCTCAGGGAGTAATCTTTTCAGATAATCCTTCACCATCATTTACTATCTGAATTCCTCTTCTTCCAAGCTGCTCCCTCCATAAAAATGAACTCCATAAAACAATCAGAAATGTCTTCATCTTAATAAGAAAGCTCTCCTGGTATCGGAGAGTGATGGGGATAGAAAACAGTGGAATATTAACCACGCAAGACTAGTTCATTCATACAAATAAAAATCACACTAGCTGGCCAACATCCATTTTTCCTGCAAACCAGCCTCTGTAGAGGGTAGAGGAAGACGGGAGATGCTGGACTATGCAGAGTTGGCATATGGCAGTTCCAGAAAAAGTTTCATCAAAAGCAAATGCCAAAAACATCTGAAATAGAGGACTGCTAGTGATGTCCTCCTTTACTGCTCTACGGAAAAAGAGAATACCTTCTCAAAATATGACATTCTCTGAGTCACACACACACGCACACACACACACACACACACACACAAATAAAATAATCTCCACTTATTTACATTGGTTCTTGCCTGACTCACTCAGCAGCCTATTACCTAAGTTCTTGCTCTCCATCTCATTCCCTATGAATCCATCTTACATGTGGATGTCACAGTGACCCTCTTATTCTGTAAATTTGACCATATTGATGTTCTGCCTGAACTCTTCCACCTGTGACCTGGAGCAGTGAGTACTTCTCAAAGAGTTTCAGCTGATTGGAAATAGTGTTGCATGAAAAAGGGGAGTGGGCATAAATCGCACAGTCATGTTGACAGGAAGTTCATGATCACTAACCTAAGACAGTCCTCGATACTGCTGGGCCATCAGACCACATTACTACAGGCAACACTCCTAGACAACTGGTTCATGTCATCTCTCATCTTGGATTAATAATACCTGTTTCATCCTCCATCTAAGCTTAAGATCTCATGAGATAAAATAAAAGCAATCAAAAAAGAAATTCCTCTATCTTCCATAACTATAGTACTCACCCAGTTTCATCTATGCTCACATACCTCCCTCTCTTCTAGACCCACTCCTACATAAAATCAATGCCTTCACCACATCCTCTCATTTGCTCAGAGATACTGTTCTTCCATCTACATCACAACTTTTTTTTTACTCAAATACAGGAACATGCTATTTTCTTTTCACAACTACCATCACTGTCATCACTACCACCATCATTGAAACCTCACTCTGTGGTAATCTAATCCCAAAATTGATGCCTCTCTTTTGAATCATTTTCTTTACCACAAACATGCACTGACTACCTGGGGTGTGTGAGGACCTATGGTCTCTCTGGTACACATACATCAATATAAATTCTTGTCCATGGAAGTTAACTCTCTAGTAAACATAACATCACCTACTAACTCATTATTCAGAATTTATTTTCTAACAGATTGAGTTATAATTAATGTATTACACAATTAGTTATATAGTACAATTCAATGTTTTTTAATGTATTCACACAGTTCTGCAACCATCACCATAATCGGTGTTAGAGAAGTTTCATTATCCCTCCAAGCCCCACCGCTGGGAAACCACTGATCTATTTTCTGTCTCTGTAGATTTGCCAGTTCTGAACATTCCTTATAAATCAAAGCCAAGACTGTGGACCTGTTCTTTCAACCTGTTCAATACCTGGAAACAACGGACGGTCTTTTGGGGTTGAGGATAGGTAAGGGTAGAGTGTCCCCTCTTCCTAGTTCTGAGGATATCCCTTGGAATTCTGCTGTGGATGAATTGCCACCTGGTCCCACACTGTTGCTAGACATTGCACTCTGCCTCTACAAAACAAGCTCACCATGCTCCTTTATATTCTATCCACTCCCCATACTCCCAGCAGGTACTGCTCCCTGAGACCAGGATCAATATTCTGCCAAGTTCTGTTGCTTCCACATGTTTCCATCTCTTCATCATTATCCCCAAACCTCTTAAAACTCAGCCCAAAGTATACACAGCCAACACTTAGCTATAGGGTCCTATCCACAGTGCTATTAATATCCAATGGATACATCTGACCTGCATTGAGGCACTTCAGAGGACTTAGAGTGACTCAATGCTGACCCACACAGTCCCTTAATCTAGGCCAGATGGCAAATTGATCATTAAGCTCATTCTGATGGACTTGTTTTTTTCTAAAATTCACTATTGTAATTAATTATCTGCTCTTTGGCATTTTATAAATAAATACCATCCATTAACTAACATTTTCACTGCCATCTCAATGATAATTAATTATCACAGTGGTAACCTGTGGCACTAAAATATTCTGAGATCATTTCAGAAAACAGAGTGAGAGAAAGTGAGAATGAGAGAATGAGAGACAGTAAAATAGGTCAAATCATGCCCAGCACAGTTAAGGCATTTAAGGTCTAAGCATCATTTCTGCTATCTCCTGGCAACCCCATTCCACATACAGAAATACCCCATATAAACGCCTACGGGGGCTCCCACAGAACATCAAGTAAATCAACATACTTTAGAGTTGTCTGGATCTTTTCCGAAAAGCAGGCCCCTATCCCCACCCTAAAGTCATAATGTGGCGCATGCTGGACATTGCTCAGTAGAGGTAGAGCCAACCCATCTAATCCTCCAACAACTAACACATCAGTCACCATCGTCCTATTTACCATCATGCACTGGAAAAAGAAACAACATTCCTTTCCCTGACCTAAGGCTTTTCAGAATAATTGGAAATCTTTTCTGAAATATATCATGGCAGAGACCTAAATGGGGAAAAAATTAAAGCAAACATGATACAATAACCTTTTTTTGGGTTTGATATTACTTTTACTTTTATCACGGGTTATTAATTCCACAGCAGGTTAGTGCCCTACTGGGTTCAGGGTAGGCATTCAAGGCATTCTGGCTTGACTAAGAAGCTAGGTGAAGACATGTGATCATGCCTGAATGAAATGTCTTTCCAATTAGAAAACATTCCCCTGCCTTTTTCTGGATTTAGATTTGCTGCGGGAGCTTTATACAGCCTGCTTCTTTGGTCCTAGGTACTAGGTCTCAATATATGTGGTTTCAGCTGGGAACTGGCACCTCCTTCATAGTGATGATGAAACCACTGGAGAGTTACTGCTCAGAAAGAATGGGCTGGTTTCAAAACCAAGGCCATCTCCCTCCCCAAAATCAGAAATGGAGAGGAACAACAAAAAGTGGACCTCTTAGGGACCACACACTTAGGTAGAGCACCTCATAGAATTCACAGGAGACATGCCCAAGAAGGATATATAAATACATAATAATAAGTTTGCAGCTGGGGATTTGAAACTCCTAAAATCCTGCTATGTCGTGTTAAGTGAAACCTAACTCCTAAAAATGTAAGTCCCGTTTTGCCTTTTCTTGTGTGTGCGTTTTTAAATTCTTAAAATATTTTTCTCACTTTGGAAATTTGTATTTTTATACAAGTTTGCTGCCTCAAATTACTCAACATCATTAACCATTTACACACAGCCACAGTTCTCCACAACTATTGTGCTTCTAAATGTGTATTGTAAAAGGCATGCAAAGAGAATAAAGCATCCTTAAAATAAAATTAACATTAATTTATTATAGCCAAATTCTTTTTTTAAAAAATTATTTTGAATTTTTTTCACAAGTTAAAAATCAGTATAAGGTAAATATTTTTACAGAGGAAACAATGCCCTTTATGTATGAAATGTACTAGGAGGTAATATCTTTATTTATATATAAAAAGGCTATTACACATATCTTTAAAAATAGAATCCTTACTTTCTTTTCAAAGAAAAAGCTTTGTAGAAATAATTTGAGAAAGAAAAACTATTTTCCTGGTCAAGTTGGGATTTTTAGACAGCTCCTCTACTGCCCTCTAAAGGTCAAGAACAACATAACGGCTCTACCTTGAAGACAGCAATGTAAGCAGTTGAGATACCAGAATGATCCAGATCCCCAAAGAGATCAGACTCATTAGTTCTTGCTATCAATGCAGCTGTGGCCAGGCACATTTGCTTACCTGGAATGTCCACATTTAAGACATGACTCAATACAGAATAAAGAACTTAGAAGGCAGGCGATCGTATCCCAATGCCAGACTCATTAAATAGGTCCCTGTTATTCACATTTTAACACATGATCTAATCACATGTATTAAACTTTTTAGTTTTTAAAATAATCAGTTTTTTTGGAATGTTCATAAGTGGTGGTTTTATGTTACCTATGTCATAATTATGATAGAAATATATTACAAGGAAAAAGTGGAGGACAGTATAGGTAATATTGGGAAAAACTATTAAGAAATAGTACAGAAAACTATGTTTTGGAAGTGGTATGTGTTGCTTCATAAGCTCATTTTAATGATGCACACTGGAACAGAGTGAGAACTGGGGGCCTCGCATGCGGTCAGGGTTTTAGACCCTGAGGAGGAAGAGAGCTGCTTCAGAGCAGGAAAGCAGATATGGACTGAAAGGAGGTCTTGAGGAACCATCTGGTAGAGGTGGAAAATGGGGAGAGATTCTCTCTCAGTTGCTCTCTACATTGGGGTGGGGTAGGGAGTATAGAAAAAAATGATAGGAATGGAAGGCAGAAAAATGGGAAAGCAAGAAATCAGGGAAGAAGATAAAATACCGAGCATTAACTACGCTCCTACTTTACACCACGTGTTTTCATTTGTTCACATAAACGTTTAAGTGTTATCTCTATTTTAACAGATGAGCAAACTGAACTTCAGAAAAAAAAATACATACTTTGGTCTAGTCATATAGGTGGTAAGTAGCACAACCACATGCAGGAAGGAAAGGCAACTGTATCAGATGTTGACCCAGTACCTCCCCTTCCTGTTCCCACCTACCCCCCCAACACACACACCCATTAAGAATCTCTCGGGGGCAGGACCCAGAAATCTGCGTCTTAGCAAGCTCTGCAGGGGATTCAGCTGCCTGCTCAAGTTTGAGAACTAGGTTTGGCTAAGTCCTTTAATTTGTCTGTTTAGTATACTTTCACTGTCAGATGCATTTCATAAGCCCTGCTTTAAGTATTAGGAGGATGTTTTACCATAGATCCACTTTTTATAAAGTTATTTTCCTCTGTAGCAAGATATAGCAGTTCAGATTGATTGACATCTGCCGTACAATTCTTAATGTCTTAGTAGGTTTTATTCCCTAACTCTGGGTGGAATAAGGGAATGGGGCAAGTTAGAGAAGGTAGAGAATTCAGGAGGAATAATGAGCACATTACTAATGATCCTTATTTCTACACTAGAGGCCCGGTGCATGAAAATTTATGCACTGGAGGGAGGGGGTCCCTCAGCCCAGCCTGCCCCCTCTCACAGTCTGGGAGCCATCAGGGGTGGGAGGTGACCCAGTGATCAGGGGAAGGTGATGCCACCATCACACCTCTGCTGCTGCCACTGCTGGCAGCGCAAGCCTTGGCCGGCTCTGGTTACCTGAGCTTCGGACTGGCCCTTGGCAGCTGGGCAGCCACCATCCGAGGCTTGCCTACACCTCAGCCGGCTCTGCTTGCCTGAGCCTCAGTCAGTGGGGGGTGCAGGAGGACCCAAGGCCCCTGGCGGGGCTGAGGGGACTCTGGCAGCAGGCACGTGAAGTGGCCGGCCCTGGCTGAGGAATGGAGGATACTCTCAATGACATGGATTATAACTTCCAATTTGTTGGACACCACAGTCAGGCTTCAGCTTCGGGGGAGGGAGGAAGAGAGGGATGGGCAGCTCGTTGGAGGAGCCTGGGTGAGCTGTCAGTCAGTGGGAAGTGCAGGAGGACCCGAGGCCTCCGACAGGCCTGAGGGAACTCTGGCGGCAGGTGCGTGGAGCAGCCGGCCCCGCCCTGGCTGTGGGTGCTGCCATCTTGTGGTGGTGTGATGGTCAATTTGCATATTACCTCTTTATAATATAGGATTTCCATTCTAGAAGGTGAGCATTTTATATTTTGTCATGATTATATAAATGGAGCTGGATGACTTGCCTTAAATTTTCATCTTGTTCTCAAAAGCCAGACTCAGCCAATATTTGTATGGACTACTAGTTCCTATGGGTTGTAGAAGGAGGAGTAAGACAGTAACATTCAGGCCACCAAACTTGCTTTTCTCACAAGGGCTTTATAACCACCATTTAACTTCCATCCCACATAATATTCTTAAAAAAAATTATTTCCATTTCACAGAGGAGGACATAGGGTTCTTCAGGTAATTGCTCAGCAGTGAATGAGATTCAAACAGAATTCCTTCTGACCCTGGATTTAACATTCAAATGGGAGAAGCCCATGGTATCCTTACGATGGAAAACATGTATCATACTTAATTTTATATCCCTAACAATACTAGTAAAGAGTCAGGAAGATCATTTAATAGATTTATTTAGAAAACATGTTGTATTTAATTCTCGTTGCTGAATTTGGAGAAAGGACACAAGAAACATTTCATGAACCAAAATATATTCACATTTCTTTTGTATGCATCTACTTTATATTGCATCATCATAAAAATGACAATGTCCTATGTGACAGTGGTGCCTCTAAGTTCACCAAAACTTCATGAACCCTCTTCCATAATATAGAGTTGCTGCAAGCAGTGGCTTCCCAGTGAGGGACTTCACTTGCCAGCCATCCTTCCTTGCACACAGGACCTTATGACTAGTTCTTGCTAATGGAATGAGATTAGAAGTGACTAGTGTCATGTCTTAGGTGAGGTAAATGATAAGAAAGTATGCTTTCTTCACCTTCTATTTGCCCATCCACTGAATTCAGAGGGGTCTGAGATCCTAGGAGATGCTAAAGAAACAAGGTGGATGGAACCTGGGTTTCTGAACCATGAGAGAGAGAAAAGTCTCCAGTCCACCAGGAAGGCTCATGTTAAAGAGTTAAGTGAGTGAGAAAACCAATTGAAATTTGGAATCTAATCTAATAATAGACAAATATGCAAACTGACCGCACCTTTTCTACACCTAAGCCACGCACACACACCAGCCAATCAGGACGAGTATGCAAATTATCCCAACAAAGATGGCGGCTAATTTGCATATCAAGACAGTGTGGAAAGAAGCCAAGAGCTGCAGAAGGGAGTAAAGCTTCGAAGAAGCAAGCAAGCCGGGGGGGAGGAGAAGGGAGGAGCGGAGGTGGGGCCGGGGGCGAAGGGAAACGCGGGCGGGCTGGAGGAGAAGGCGGGGCGGGGGACAAGGGCGGAGCGGAGGCGGGGCCGGGGGCGAAGGGAAATGCAGGAGGGCTGGAGGAGAAGGTGAGGCGGGCGACAAGGGAGGAACGGAGGCGGGGTAGAGTGCAGCAGGAAATCCTATTGCAGGATTTTTCCTGCAACGGGAACGCTAGTTTTGTATATTATTGCAACTATCAATAGCCAAATAAAAGTATTTTATTTCCTCTCTTAGATGATAACTTATTGAAAAAAATTTCTATGTTTGGAAAACTTTGGATTATTGAGTTTCATGAGCTGTGTTCTTTACATATACATTTTGAGGAGCCTTCTGGGTCTTTCCTCCCTCTTTGTTTCTCTACAAAGAGAATATTAATTACAGTGAGTGCACATTTGAGTACACAGCTCAGACAGGTCTGGATCTAATTATAGGCTCTTCCTTTTTTTTAATAGGCAAACTGTTGACTTTTCTCCTCTTCTGCAAAATAAGCATTAAAAAACCTTGTAGTCACCCTAGACAGTTTGGCTCAGTGGATAGAGCATCAGCCTGCAGACTGAAGGGTCCCAGGTTCTATTCTGGTCGAGGGCACATGCCTGGGTTGTGGGCTCAATCCCCAGTGGGGGGCATGCAGAAGGCAACCAATCAGTGATTCTCTGTCATCATTGATGTTTCTATCTCTCTCCCTTTTCCTTTTCTGAAATCAATAAAAATATATTTTAAAAATAAAATAAATAAAAACACCTTGTAGTCTAGGTTCATCATGAGAATCAGAATTCATATGCTAATGCCCTTTATAGGTTAGCAGTTGGTAGTATATTTTCAACAATATTCACTGCAACTTCTCAGGGGAGAATTCCACTTTACTGCCCCTTATCATTGGGACTTGCTCTATTCAATGATGTGTAAGTGGAAAGATGTGTCACTTGTGAGTTAAAGTCTGATCTCTTTTCTTTCTGGCATGATGACTGGCAATATTCCAACTAGAAATTGCTTCATACTTGTGGATCCTGAAATGAAGATGACATACAGCAAAGCCACAGGTGCACCACAATGAAACAAAGGACAAACTTTTGTTGCTGTAAGAAGCAGGGATTTGGGTCCATTTGTTACTGCAGCATAACCCAGCTTTTATGACAAATGCATCAAGTATATATTTCTCAATCAGAGAATACAGGAAATAAAATTGTCTGACTCTCCACCAAGAATTGGAATGTCTAGCCCTTTCTTTTCCTGTCCCTAGCCTCCTGTGAAGGACCATTAATAGAAACCCTGTAGGTCCACCCCACTCCATTTTCAGAAGAGATTGTGAGATTTACAGAGGATGAAGTATTGAAAACAGTTTTTAAAAAACCTGAAGGTGAGATCTGATTTCCATGCTGTCCTCTGGAAGTTCACATTTAATAAACAGAAATCAGGGCTTTACAGAAATTCAATTGACACCATTTTATTAGACTAACTTTGGTGAGCACAAACAAAAGTTTGGATAAGAGCTTCTTACTTTATAGTGAGGCAGAGTCAGTATCTGGAGAGGTCATATAGGGAATAATACAGAAAACTCAGATTCTTAACGAGGCTGTGGAGTAACAGAACTTGATAGAAAGCTGACATCTCTGTAGAATAATTCCAAATTCCTCAGACAGTTGTCAGAAGCCTGGGTAAAAACACTGCCTTTAATTACCTTCTTTCATGAATTATATTGATAAGAAATATTTAGCTGAATTTCTACTTAAAAGCAGGCAAGATGATAAAAAGGGATTAAGAATTTTGTCAGTCAATCCCCCTCACTTTCCCATTATCATTATTTTTGGGGTGGGGGAGGGGAACTCCCACGGTACAATGTGCTGCCCCACACTCCTATTAACTCTGTCTGTAGATGGAAAAATCTAGTGTGTTCATGCTGATTTCACTATAATCACAGTGAAAGAAGACAAATTCATTGAACTCTGCGTATGCGAGGCAATGCATGCCGCAGGCCATGTCCTTACTTTACTGGACATTCTTTGTAAAACCAAAGAGTTATTTTAAAACTATATGTTGTGTAAGTCCCTCTATCCTCCCCCCCACCATTTCTAAGATTCCTTAAAAAGAATGCCTTTTCTCAATAGCATCATCTACAATGACTATACCTGGGTCAGGTCAGGGTGAAGAAAGGGGCCGGGCAGGAAAGGGGCCAGAGCCTTTGTGTGAGGAGGAAGGAAGCTGCCTTCCTTTATTTTCAGTTTTCCTTTCACACTGTATTGCAACATTTTTATTAGAGGCTTAACTGACACCATACCAATCTATTTTATCTAAAAATATCATTAAAAGTCACACTCTAGAGAAGGCATGCATTTCTATTTTTATTTAATGTGCTTCATAATTTGCTTAGTGTGTACACATTAGAACTGTATGTTGCCCTCAAGCAACCCTACATTCATTTGATCCTTACCCTCATCTTTCAGATGAAAGGAAGCTTAGAGAAGACAGAGCAGAAATGATGTGAAACTCAGCCATGGCGCCCACGTGGACAATGCTGTCATCTACCTATGGAACCAACGCTGAGAGCTCCAGTTTCAACAGCATTAACTGCCGATTCCTAACAAACGCAAGGTACAGGGTACAGGTCAAAGTGGGGCTCAAACCTCGATTTCACTAATTTTCCAACAACCAAGAATCTATTTAATACTGACCATGTTTGGTACATTTTTCAAAGACACTTTTTTGGTGATGTAAAACAAGATCTTAGTTCTAGGGCTTACAAATACTCTGGGACCTTCCTTGGGATACAAATACAGCTATATTGCAGCCGCATAGATGAAAGCTTTGTGAAATTCTGATAGTACAGCTAAGGAACTATTAATCACCATTTCACTGGGGATTTCTGATTATGGCATGTAAAAATTATGGTCATATCTTTACTCACTTGTGGAAGATTAAAAATCTAGGTGGTACAGCCATGCTATTTCATGTTTAATTTCCACAAACCTCACTTTAAAAATCTATAAACCATTTTATCATGAAAAATCATCTTTCCCTTCAATGCTATGCTATTCAATTCTCATTCCTGAAGAGCTTTCTCACAGACTAGGTTTCTGTAAAAGAAAAACACATATTCTCAGTACTTTTCACATGAAGGGTCCTGACTTCCAGATTAAAGGAGTTTGGTCCAAATTGGGTACTTAGTAATTAAATATCTCCAGCCCAATAGCAAAAGGAAGGGCACACTTCAGATATTTCTCTCCTCATTTGAGTCAACTACATACCATAATTTTTCCATGTATAAGACCCCCCCCACTTTTCCAACCCCAAACTAAGAAATCAATATTTTAAACATTTTGCTGGTTTTCCTCTTAAGGCCTTCTTCTTTTTTGGCATCTTAAGGAGCTGTTGTTCCTTTTTCCTCTACTGTCTGATTTTACACTCAGTGGGTGGAGGTCCAAATTGTCTCTCTTCAGCTCTATTTCCATGCTTTTTTGCATAGCTGATTACATTCAGTTTGAATTTTGCAGAGTAAGACAATCGCTTACAGGTATTTATCTTTTAATTTTTTGACAGCTTTATGGGCTCAGAATGCTCAGGTCCCTGTTGCATCTGTGCACTCTCCACCTCCACCTCCAATTACGACATCAGCTGACGTCAGTAACAATAAAGCATGTGATTGGAGGAAGCCTGTTTGACAAGGTATGGCAGCTATGCACCCGCGTGGCTCCCTCCTCAGCTGTCTTCTGTGTATAAGATGCCCCTCGATTTTCAGTCTAATGATTTTAGACAAAAAATGGTGTCTTATACATGGAAAAATATGGTACATTCTGTATTTTACAGAAGTAAAGCCAGAAAAAAAGTATTATTTGTTATCCAACCATTCATCCATCCATCCATTATGTATCATCAATCTGTCATCTTTCTGAGTTTTTATAACATTGTTGAAAGTAGAATTTATTAGTTTTATGTTAAAGAATAAGATTGAAACACAGAGACAAGTTTGTATCTTATGTGCTAGAACCTGAAAAGCCTTCAGGTCAAACTTAAGTTGTCAACCCGACACTCTGATATTCCCATGTTTTCCACTAGGCCCCAGCGCCTAGTACGTGTGTTTGCCCCACTCTCTGAGTGGGATCTGTCCCCAGAGTGAAGGGCTTTGTCTTATTCCTCCTGGTGCTCTTCCCCACACCCCAACAGCCCTCAGCAAAGCAGGGAGGACTCTGCAGCAGGCGCTGCTCGGGGTTCTGAGGGAGCAACAGCGACTGTACCCGGGCCCTGACTCCCAGGGGTGTCCCAGCCCTGTTTCTTATTGGAAAAGGATTTGTTGCATACATTTTATTTATTTTTTAATATTTTTATTGATTTCAGAAGGGAAGGGAGAGGAAGAGAGAGATAGAAACATCAATGCTGAGAGAGAATCATTGATTGGTTGCCTCCTGCATGTCCCCCACTGGGGATCCAGCCCACAACCCGGGCATGTGATCATGACCGGGAATCGAACCTGGGACCCTTTGGTCTGCAGGTCGACACTCTATCCACTGAGCCAAACTGGCTAGGGCTGTTGCATGAATTAAAAGAAAAATAAAACCCAGTGCTTCAGCTCTGATCCATGGGCAAGATATAATGAATGAGAGTCCTATACTTTATTTTGACCATTTTTCTAGAGCCAATTATTCTTCAGTTTGTCTATTTGGGTTCTTTTTCTTTTCCAGGCAATTATCTTAACTAAACTTTCTCTGGCTCCCTAGAGTAACTTTGCATTGCCAAGCCATTTCTCAGGATGCTGCCTGACACCCCTAGTGTCTAAAGCAAACCTAATGAGCTCATTTTACAGTCTCTCCTCTAGGACTTGATGAAAATATTAAATCCAGCCACCAAGACTGAATCCCACTGACTTTTCTTACATTCTGAAGTTAAAAATAGCCACTCTCTGGGTAGAACATCCCAGTCGACAGTATTCCAACCAATCCTTGTATTCCGAGGACTGTGATTCCACAGGTGACTGACGCATGTCACAAGACAAGCCAGCAGCATTGCTGCGGACTAACGTGAACACTTATATGGCTTTCTTTGACACTCAAAACCTGCTCACTTATGCTAAGAAGAAGAGGCTGTGCTATTTGAAAAGTCATTCTATTAGTTCTCCCCAGCTTCTATAAAACATATTAGTAAATGCATGTTGTACTTAATTTCCTATACTATGGTACATCCCATTGGGGACTCATTTTCCCGACTCCAAGCCAGTCACACATGTTCCCCCAGTGTCACAATAACAGTGAAAAATTTTAGCCCAAAGAATACAAGACTGGAGGTATTTTCCTGTGCAATTCATTATAATCTTCATTCATATTTTCTTTCCTTATCTTCCCCTTTTGGGAATGTTATTTTAAAACAAACCCATTAAACCAAACATGTCATTGATGTTCCTTGCCTTTTGGAATAAATCTGACAACTTATCTGCATACCTTTCAAAACAAATCCTATTATTATTTCTTAGAAAAACCTTTGCACTCTCCTTTTTTTGTAAGTGGAGTTTGATTTCTTTTTTTCTTTTATTTTTACTTCTTTGATGTGTCTTGTTTCTTTCATCCAGTAATCTGGTTAACTTTTTATTTTTGAAACATTTTAAATTAACAGTGGCAGACTCAGGGTCCTAGGTTGTTTTCATTGTTTATTTATTTGGTCTTTTGTTATTGTTGATGGAACACTTGTCTCAATGGAGAGTCTATGTCCTCTTTCTACTTAGGACTTGACCTTCTGAAATCTGCAAGGATGTTCTTTTCTTGATGTGTCTCAATCTGGCACATATCACTTTGCTTAACCATCCCAGCTAAAATCTGAATAACTACATCCTGTTTGCAGCTACATAATAAATCAGGGGGATGAAGGCAGTTTCTCTTGTGCCTAAAAACACACTTTCTCAGAAAATTGTGCTTTTTAGAATAGAGAATCTTCTGTTTTATTACCACAAAATCTATATTGCATAGAAAAACAATTATCTATAAGATAGTAAGGTTCTCCTTAATGGGGGAAAGTAACAAAGCAAAACACAACAAAACCATGTCCAAGATTTAGCAAGAAAATAATGTTTTCCAAGTGGTTGAAGGAGTGAGCATAAAAAATCAGGTAGCTCCCCAAATGGCTACCCTTCAGATTGCAAATGCCACAGTTATTTTGGCCCCCATGGACACTGCTTTTCTCTTAAAAACTTGACACGGGAAATAACCTTTAATTTGGTCATCTCTCATTCCCTCTTAGGATAATAATGACCAAGGGAAAGCAAGACAGTTAATTATATAACTAATTATGTAACACACTTATACTACATCGATAGGTGGGTCTACCATGGAAAGTTGTATAGGTTGTACACTGCGCAGCCTCACTGGGGCATGGGTTAGGGAGGGGCAGTCATCTACTGTCCCTCCAGCATGGTACCACACATAAGCTGTACAATTGTACTCAGTGCTTCTAGAGTTCCTAAACTCATTAAATCTTCCCCACCTGAAGAGCTAACATACAACAGACCCTACAGAAATGCCCTCCCCCATCTACCTCATGAACATGGGGTTAGCACTGAAGACTAATTTCAACCGCTACTTTCTCTTAAAGGTTTTTGCTGACCCAATTCTGGCACATACAACAGAGTAAAACTGACCTCTTCCTTCTCCACCCTCCCATTGTTCCTTCCACAAAATGCTCGCAGCACAACTGTGACTCTTCACCCTGCTGATTCGTTTACTCACCTGGTCCCTCCTCCCGCCTGCAACCTGCTTATGGACAAGAACTTTTCAGATTCATTTTTGCATAAATAGTTCCCGCATAGGGTCTGGCACAGAATAAGTAAGGATTTAATAAATATTTCATGAATATATAAATAATAAGGTGCAGAGAGATTTTCTACTGGGTGGCAAACTGCAAGATTTATCGATATTATCAAACATTTACTTGAGGGCAGGTAAAGAAGAATTGAAGGCAGTCTTCCTTGTCTTAGCACACAGTAATTAGCAAGGAGGCAGTTCTCAGCTATAAAATCTTTACAGTTAGCAAAACATCCCCATCAGCAATGACGCCTAAACATTATAGACAAATATTGCAACATTAAGCTTTGTGGCAGAACTAATGAAAGTGTTCACAAGTAAAATAATTATACCATTGTGTTTTTAAAAATGATTAAATGCTCACTCTTACTTCCTTTAAACCATTGTTACTCCTCGCTGCCTAATGTTCAACATTCCTTTTTAAAAAATATATTTTTATTGATTTCAGACAGAAAGGGAGATGGAGAGAGATTAATGATAAGAGAATCATCGTTCCGCTGCCTCCTGCACGCCCCCTATCGTGGATTGAGCCTTCAACCTGGACAAGTGCCCTGACGGGGAATGAACCGTGACCTCCTGGTTCATAGGTCAATGCTCAACAACTAAACCATACTGGCTGGGCTAATGTCCAACATTCCTAATAAGGCCCAAAATGCTACCCATAGGCTGGCTCTAGTCTAAGTTTATCTCCTTCCAGGCCCTCCCACACCCTACTCCCAAGTATGTCACACCATACAGGTTTCCTATATTCACACACTTTGCATCTTGAAATTGCAACTTGCAATTGCCCAATGAAATTCCTTACATCAGCTCTCAACTTTATGCTCTGGTAGATTCTGTTACCTCAGCCAAGAGTGTCCTTTCTACTCTTGTAGGACATTGAGCTGTTACTTGTCATTTTAAGCTCAGTGTAAAAGGCACATCAGGTCCTCTGTGAAACCCTTTCTCCCAACCTCAGCAGAATCATGGGCTCCTTGCCATCAGCTTTTGTAGTCCTTGCTGAAAAACCCCATGGTGTCCATCATAATCCTTAATGCCTCATTTTCCATATATCTTTCACCTCTTTGAAAGCAAAGATTGAGTCTTAATTATTCCTAAACCCCCAGTATCCAAGACAAATAGTGATGGCAGTCACATAATAGCCACTTAACCACTGCGTGATGAGGAAGAAATGAAGGGTAAGTCTGGTTCAGGCCTGCTCCCAACCCCTAGTTTTTGTTGTTGTTGGTCTTAAATATATTTTTATAGATCTCAGAGAGGAAGGGAGAGAGACAGAAACATCAATGATGAGAGAGAGTAATTGATCGGCTGCCTCCTGCATGCCCCCCACTGGGGATGGAGCCTGCAACCCAGGCATGTCCCCTGACCAGAATCCAAATCATGACACTTCAGTCCACAGGTCAATGCTCTATCCACTGAGCCAAAACAGCAAGGGCCCAACACCTAGTTTTGTGAAAAGTTCCCCTTGGAGAAAGCCCACTGCTGCCTTACACAGCTGGGGCAGGCCGGGGGGAGGTTTTCACCTCATTAATTTTTCCTTGTGATACAGGGAGGAAACTCATGGAAAGAACTGCAGGAAAATCAGCCTATTTTCCCCATGCCTGTGCCTCACAGTCAGCCATCACAGGGCTGCTTTCTGGAAACGGAGCAGCAGAAGCGAGCTACAGCTATTGACTTTTCTTTCGTTTAAATGAGCTTTCAGGCTTCTTGGCCATTACTAAGAATCTACTGGACATTTCAGCAGTGAGAGGACCTCCTGTGCGCCTTCTCTTTTTTATGGTGAATTATTCAGTTCCTGAATGGTGGCTGAGGGCTACAGGCAGTGTGGAGGCCTGGGAGTACACTTCGGGCATGGAAGAGGACACAAACTTAATAATTCCACAATTCAAAAGAAACTTCCAAAATAAAAGCTGAATAGCTACATTGAGAGATGCTCAGAACACAGACAATAAGAAGTAAGGAATGTATTTTAAGGGTTTTTAGTTTTTTATCTCTCTATCCCTCAAGATAAAAAAAAATAGAATTCATCACAAAATCATATTTGTATTTTGTGTAATTCTAGCTCTACCTAATTTATTAACTGAGTACTAAAAAATTTGAAGACTAATTAGAAAAATGTTTTCTTAAAAACTCGACTTTGCTTTGACAAATACTTCTCAAAGTATCTAAAAAATAAAGGCATTACTTCTCAATTATGTCAGCCAAACTCTCATTCTAGATTTTCACCTTAACTTTACTTTCCTCTCATTGTTTTCTATCCACTGTATTATTTATATGTTTTTTTTTCTATCTGGAAACATTTGTATTATTTTTTTTATTTTTTAAAATATATTTTTATTGAATTCAGAGAGGAAGGGAGAGGGAGAGATAGAAATATCAATGATGAGAGAGAATCCTTGATTGGCTGCCTCCTGCATGCTCCCTGCTGGGGATCAAGCCTGCAACCTGGGCACATGCTCTGACCAGAATGGAACCCAGGACCTTTCAGTCCATAGGCCGACACTCTCTCTAATGAGCCAAACTGGCTAGGGCTATTTTTCATTTTTTTTAAAAAGTTCTTTTCATGTTAGAATAGCTTTATAGTAATATAAAATTGTAAAGATAGTAGTTATAAAAATTCCCATATTCTCCCCTTACAAATGACCCTATTATTATTAACACCTTCCTTGGTTACAAGAATAATACATATCTATTAACTAAAGTCAACACTTGATAAAATCTTTACTTCTTCTGTGAAGTCCTTTCCATTCCAGTGCTCTATACAGGACACCAATTAGATTTTGTTATCATGTCTATAAAGTTCCTCCTGGCTGTGACTGTTCCTCAGATTTTCCTTTATTTTGGTACCTTTTCTGTTTTGAGAAGTTGGAGTCAAGTATTTTATACAATGTCTCTTAACTGGGATTTGTTATATATATTTTTTTCTTGAATAGATAGGGGGTCATATAGTTTCCTTTGGAGGAGCACCGCCGAGGTAAAATGCAATTTTTTATCTCATCTAGAATAATAAAAGAATAATATGCTAATTAGACCAGATGTCCTTCCAGACATCCTTCTGGACGACCTTCCAGACAAACCCGGGGCTGTGAGGGAAGCCCAGTTCCCAGGTGCCAGAGGGAAGCTGGTGCCAGCAGCTGGAGGAAGGAAGGCCTACTCTTGCACAAATTTTGTGCATAGGGCCTCTAGTATAATATAAAGGGCACATGGTGTATCAACGTGATGTATCTCTGTTGATGCTAACCTTGATCACCTAGCTGAGGTAGAGTTTGTCAGGTTTCTTCATTGTAATTTTACTCTTTCCCACCCTTTTCATACCGTGCTGTGTGGAAGGAAGCCACCATGTACAGCCCACACTTAAGGAATGAGGGTTATGGTCCATCTCTGTGAGGGCAGAGAATCTACAAAAATTTTTTGAAAATTTTCTGCATAAAGATGTGTCTAATTTTTATTAACTTATTCATCACTTATTAAATTTAGCGTGGAGTTATGGATATGTATTTTATAAGTCCTTGGCTGGTTTGGCTCAGTGGATAGAGCATTGGCCTGTGGCCTGAAGGGTCATGGGTTTGATTCCGGTAAAGGGGAGGTACCTCGGTTGCAGGCTTGATCCCATCAGGGCACGTGTGGGAGACAACCAATGGATGTGTATATACCACATCCACATCAATGTTTCTCTCTATCTCTCTCCTTCCCTTTCACTCTCTCTAAAAATCAATGGGAAAATTCCTTAGATGACCATTAACAAAAACAAAAAATAGAAAATTATTTTGTTGCTCTAATTATTTCCGGTTTGGCCATTGGAAGATAATTCAGTTGGCTTCTGTGTCTCTGTGGCATCATCTTTGGTATTTTGTTTTTAATTAACATTTGCTTACTTTCTGGCATAATAAGATGATCCAGGCTCACATTGTATATATTCTGCTTCTGTCTTGGAATCAGCCATTCCTTAAAGGAGCCCTGGTTACTTTTATTGAAAAATGATATAATAACCAAAATCTAGGAGTACTTGTTGCTACACATGTAACATTAACTTTAGACTCTCTCAGCTCACAAAGCAAAGGATTATGTGCCTATATATTAACCTGTGTATATCCATATTTATAGATATTTCTATATGTGCTTACCTCTACCTGTATTAAGTTGAACAGGAGTTCATACTGATATAGCTGACTCTGATCCATTATCATATGGATTTATCTACCTTCCTCCCTTTGCTTATCTATAACCTCCCACTCAAAAGTGAGAACATTGCTTTTCTATCCACCATCTACTTATGCAATTACTCAATTTCATATGTATATGTAGGGATATCAGAACCATTACCCCACACCACCATGAGAAACAGCCCATTTATTTTTCAACTACATTTCATTACCAACTTTGGATTTTCTTGAACCTGGAAGGAATTGTGTGAGGAAAGAGGAGAGATGGATGTGACTGTTAAGACAAGTTAGATGAGGCAAAATTATAAAGAAACTCTATTCAAGGCAAGTGTAGACCCAAGGAATCTTATAGAAAACATGGAAGATTGTATTTTAACTAATGCTATTTTGATTAGATATATTTTAAGAGTAAAATAAAACCAATAAATCAGCCACAGAGGAATCAGGGATTAGGAAATATGCAATGAGCATGAATATTGGTAGTGGGAAAATGAACTCATGCCAGGAGAATACACATTCCAGATAGCTAGCAGAGAAAAGAAGAAGAAGAAAAAACAAAACAAAACAAAACAAAACAAAAACCTAATGACCAGCTAAACAGAGGTTAGGAGACACACTAAAAATAAAGATGTAGAGCCAAAGTGTTGGGATCTCAGGATCCAAGAAAATAATTAATAATATTGGGGTACAGGGTTTGATCAGTACTTTAGCTCAGGAATTTTATGTAAATCCTGTGAGAAGGAATCTAAGTATGAATGAATTAAGAAATTAAATTAAACTTTGGGTGGTAGGCACATGATACAATATACAGATTTTGTACCATAGAAACCTACACCTGAAACCTATATTTTCGTGTTGAACAAAATCATCCCATTAAATTTAATTTATAAAAAGAAAAGAAGTCAAGAGCATTTGGCTAAATTTAAGCATGGAATAATGTCCTTCAGCATCCAACCCACAGCTGTCTTCCCCAAGAAGCTGTCAGAGGTTCCTAGATAGGAGTTCCTCATCTATAGCTCACAACAGATGTTCATACTCTTAGAGGCCTCATCAAATATTATAATTATTTGCTTGTAAGTTTGTGAGCTAGAGCATGAAGTCTGTAAGGCCAAGAACCATGTCTAGGTTCCTTTTGATCATCAGCACTTGGCACTGTGCTTGGCAACAAGCGGTAACTAGGTACATGTTGAATAAACAGAACAAAAAGAAGGAGACAATGCCAGACACCGAGGGGTTATGAACAGAGATAAAAAAACAACTCTCCCTCCAGCACTAAATCAATGCCTTTCCAGTTGATTAAGAAGGTAGGCCCTTGGCATGTTGATTTTTTCCAATGACTTTTTCAAAAACCGTTATTGCTGCAATCATAGGTAATTCAGTAGCACATTTGCAATGACTAAAATCCAGGATGAAAATAAATCATATTATGGCATTTCATTAATCCCATTATTCCACAGTCCTATTAACTAGTAGCTCACTAGCATCTTACATCTTCATTTTTCAGGAGGGTATAGCTAGGGAATTATATTATTAAGCATTTCAATTGCACTCTAATTTCTCTGTGCATCCCTAATACATTTAACTGCATTACCCTTTTCTGCGGACAATTTCATCTTTGGGAATTGCTTTTGGTGATGCAAAGGAATGGAGGGTAAATATTTCGAGGTTGTCCTCTAAAGATGTCGCTAGATTTCTGTACTCAGAACACGAGCCACTTTTGTCACTGTGAGCTTGTATTCCCAAACTGTCCATAGAATGAGCTGAACTGTATAAACACTGAGATTTTGACACAGCCTTCCAGACTAATTGGGAACAAAAGTGAACTTCGATAGGTTTAGTGAGACTTTCCATTTCTTGGATCACTACAGTTTATTTTTCAAATACTTAATTTAACTTTTGCATAATCCTATGTGAAATATTAGAGGGTATAAGATACATGGAAAATGTTTTTGTTTTGTTTTTAAAATATATTTTTAGATATATTTTTATTGATTTCAGAGAGGAAGGGAGAGAGCTAGAGATAGAAACATCAATGATGAGAGAGAATCATTGATTGGCTGCCTCCTGCACATCCCCTACTGGGGGTGTGGGGGTGGGATCAAGCCCACAACCCAGGCATGTGCCTTTGGACAGAATCAAACCTGGGACCCTTTAGTCCGAAGGCCAACACTCTATCCACTGAGCCAAACCGGCTAGGGCTGAAATATATTTTTAATTTTATTTACGTAGGTAATGCTCTTAACAGAGAACTTTTGAAGTATATTCATTCTGATGAACTTACAGGTTTGGTTTGTAACACTGGGAAAGTCATTACCTCCCTGGGCTTCTGCCAGCTTATCTGTAAGAGGTGCATAGGATTAACTTGACTGTATTCCTTACTTGATGAAATAAAGATTGAATAGCAGCAGAGATTTCTTCCAGAATGGGAATTTGGTAGGAGAGAAATCAGCTAATGCATCATATTTATTTACTTTACTTTTGCTTGCCATCTCCCAACCCTACTCAATCCGCACCACAAAACACACATATAGGAAGACCTTTCTCTCTTAACAAGAGATTGAAAAGTATTTAAAGACAGTAAGGCTGAACAAAAATGTATGAATGTAGTTGGAAACAAGAGGATCATGAATCAGCCAATACTCACATTATGTTTCTCATTTAGGTGTGGGGAGGTACAGGACAGGAGTTGGCTGAAGGCAGCCATCTCTGCCTTGACTTTTCCAAACAAGTCTGAGCCCTGGGTATTTACTGGAATCTTTATGCTGTCTTCAGATGTCCTTGCTTAAAGGACACTGCAGACGCATGTGTCTTCTCAAGGATGCTTACCCTACTGATAGTATCTAATCGTTAATTTTAGTTCAAGCTGTTGTTACAATAAAAGCCTAAGGAGGCAGGCGAATGGGGCTGTTTGGTTTCTCTAGCCAAGCAGTCCCTTAGCCTTTTCTTTCACAGAATCCTGTGTCAGAGTAATCATTCATCCGTCCCTTGGGGTCTGCCGGTCAGCCCGGGATTTAGGAACTAGAATTTCTAACAAATAAATTCATTTGAAAAGTCATTCTGAAGAACAATAAGAATTCAACGGGAGCCTATTTTCTGAAAAGCTCCTTGTAAGAAGATGTTTTTACTTCACCTAAAACATATTTTTAGCATAAATGTCAGTTTACCCTTTTAAGCTAATGGAAGAAATTAGACTTTATTAAGCTTGCCATGTCCTTTATGCTTTATGTATACATTTAGAGTGAAGAAAAATTAGGGTGTGTGTTAGTATGTGTCTTAATGGGTGAGGAGTTTGCTCAACTTGGAATTTTAAGAACACGCTTCTGTGAAGAGGTGCCAATTGAGTAGAGACCTAAGGTTACCCAGGAAAATGATTCAAAGCAGAAGAAGAGCAGGTACAAAGGCCTGGAAGTCGGGAGGGGGAATCTTCTTAGCCCCAATTTAAAGTAAGTGAGGCTTATAAGAGAAAAGCATGATCATAGGCAGGACAGTACAAATGCAGATGGCATATGCCAAGTGTGGCAGAGATTGGAAAGCTCTGGACCAATCATCTCTGTTCTTCCTCCTGGGCACACATCAAGACAAGACAACACATCTCAGGGACCCTTGCAGTCAGGTGTGGCCTTGTGAATAAATGGCGACTGTGGATGCTGGTGGAAGTGACGGAAGCCAGGTCTGGACCATGAAAACTCCCTGGCATGATGCTCCATGACTTTTCCCCTTTGGTGACTACTTTGCAGAGCCACAGCAGGAAAGGAAACTGTACCGACGCATAAAAACTCTTCTGGCGCAGCAATCACAGCCTTTATATGTCCAGGGCCTACTATAATGAGGCACACGGAAGCATCTCAGCAAATAATTCTTGCATTACCACAACCTTTCAGAAAATCCTGGCTTCAAAACTTGAGAGGGAAGGAGACTACGAGATTTACCGATTTAAAAGTTTAGCAGAAAAGTGAGATTTTGCAGAAAAAATTCACCAGGAATTCACATCAATAGAAACAATTTTCAAATCTGCAGTTGAAGGTATAGGCTAACGACATGAAGTTAATATCAAAGAATATTCCTTGGATTAAATTTTAGGAATACCTTATATTATCCTTAAGGAATTACTACTATTTTTTTTCCTATTGGGCTATGCCATTGTCTTTGGCTAGCACATATACCAGAGCAAAATGTACACCTCTGCCCTTAGAACAGCTCAAGGACTCGCACTGTGCTGCACTGCACACAATGTCACTGTCCTTTTTCTTTTTTTTTTTTTTTTGGGGGGGGGGCGTTGGTTAATCCGTACCCAAGGATATTTTCTACTGATTTTTAGAGAGAGTGGAACGGAGGAGGAGAGACACAGAGAGAGAAACATCTATGTGAGAGAGACACATCAATTGATTGCCTCTTGCATGCTCCCTACTGGGGCCAGGGGTCGAGCCTGCATCTGAGATATGTGTCTTTGACAGGAATTGAAACTACAACCCTTCAGTCCACAGGCCGAACCGCTGAGCAAACCGGCTAGGCCAGTGGTCGGCAAACTCATTAGTCAACAGAGCCAAATATCAACAGTACGACGATAGAAATTTCTTTTGAGAGCCAAATTTTTTAAACTTAAACTTCTTCTAACGCCACTTCTTCAAAATAGACTCGCCCAGGCCGTGGTATTTTGTGGAAGAGCCACATTCAAGGGGCCAAAGAGCTGCATGTGGCTCGCGATCTGCAGTTTGCCGACCACAGGGCTAGGCTGTACACACTTTTCTGTTAGTGTTACTTTCCTTTAAATTTTCTCTTGTCCCCCTTTCTCAGGTTATGTTTTATTATAACTTACATTTTTTTCTCATAAATTATCTGACATTTCTATTGAACCAGATATATAAATAACTACATAATTTAAATAAGCAACCAAATAAACCAATGGATTGGTGGATAAATAGGCAAGGTCATGATCAGCAGTAGGATACCCTGATACATTTAACTGATTCATCGGGGGGTTAACTAGTAAACAGAAAGGCAACTGGGCGAGATGTAAATTGATAAGCCCCTGGATGGACTGTATATTTTTCCACTTCTTAGTCTCTTGTTACAACCATTTGAAGGCACAGCCTATGGGCACCAAATCCAGGTGTTGGGAGTTAGCTTCTCAGAAAAACAACGGTGCTGATGAGCAATGGCAGACTCGAATGGTGGGTGTGCTAGGAAAGTGGAGACAGCTCTGCCTCACAATGATGCGCAGGTGTGTCCTGCAATCCATTTTCTTTGCTGCTCGAGCAATAAAATCACTGTGCCCATTGGGGACTGGCTCACTTATAAGGCCACAGGATATTATAACCTTCTTTATTACAATATCATCGCCATATATCATTCCAAAGTTAAAATATTATAGAAGCATTGATAATGATTCACAACTAATGGAACTATGTGATAACATCAATAATATACTCTAAAATTCAAACAAATCACTGGCCAAAAAACTCGAATAAAATCCATTTTCTCTTCATAGACATTTCAGAATTATATTTGTTTGACAAGTATATGAGATATAAATTTTTTATAGAGTAAGAAATACTTCAGATGAAATAGAAAGACTCATATCTTTGAGGACAAAGAGGGATTCTACAAACATACATACAAAGTAATGGAGCCATTTCATTTCCAGCAATCTTCTCACAACGACGAAAATAGTTATTTTGACATTGAACATTATAATGTATGCAAAGACACTTTGATTTCAGAGTTGATCAATGTAACTATTACTTTACAAAGCTGATTTATCTCCCAAATGATATGTTAGCCTGTTTCTCAACTTTTCCCTCTTGTTCTCTTGCTCTCTCTCTCTCCAATGAATATGCACAAAACAGGCTTTTTCCTCAAAAATTTTGTGAAACAAAGTATCCAGAAACAAAAATAGTAAAATTTACAACTTGGTACAATTTGAGATAATCAGAAATTCAAGTTCATATACAAAGTCCCAAATATTGGATTCCTTCATAAACACCAACACAAAGGAAGCAAACCAAAGAGCTACAGCAACTACAACAACAGCAAATATAACCAACTAAACTATTCTTAAGCATCAATCACCACGCCACCAACGTTTCTAAAGCGGTTTACATCTTTGTGTTTATCTTGGAAACATATGCTTCTATAAGACCATCGGAAACTATCGGGGCACAATTTCACTTAACTTTTATCACCTTAACTTGAGGTATGTATGGGTGAAAGAACTGGTCTGGGAGTCAAAAGACCTGGTTGTTCGTTTCTGAAATCTACCATTCATTAGCTTGACATCCAGCAACTTCATCTTAAAAAACCTCCCCAAGCCTTAGTTACTTAGTTATTTTAAAAGAGAGACACACATACCTCCTGAAAGTGGTTCGCCTTGCTGGAGAGTCGGCTCCTTCATGGAATTACTTCTGCTGGGCAGCCTGGACACAGACACAGTTCTTGGTATGCCCTCTGAGTCCAGTGGCATAAGATATTCAACCCAAACAGCAAAAAGGACCTCCTACCATGGAGGAGTGATGAAGGCCAACACCCCTTCCGTGGCTCAAAGGCAGAGCTGCGCCTGCAGAAATCAATTTAACCAGGAGGCTGCCTTGCAGCTAGTTCTCCAGGAACAAGTCCTCCAGGATCATCAAGACTCACCTGTTGCTAATCTGACCTGAGCTCCTATACATGTTCAAGAAGCTGCCAGAATTTAAAGGCAAAAGGCAACCAGCTCAGTGCACAAAGGGGCTATGAACTGGGATATGATTTACTTATTTTTTGCCAAACTCCCATGATCCTGCAAACTTGTAGTGTAATGTGCAGTTTCAACATGTAAAAGGCAATGAACTCCACATTAAGTATTCACTACACACACACACACACACACACACACACACACACACACACACCACATTAACAAAGATTTTTGCTCCAGAAGGATTACATTTGACAAAACATATGGATTGGATATGAAATCTAATCAATACTTTTTGGTTATTAAAAAAGTATATGTAAGTATAATTGATTAATTTATCTGAGATTTATAAATTTACAATATTTGTAAATCCTGGTTTAATGTTTAGAAAATAAATCTAGAAAATGAAGACTATGTTAATGTTTCTTTTATTTCAAACTCAAATTCTTATAACAAATCCTATGTAAAAGACTTATATGTCTTCATCTGAGCTGATTATTTAGGCTTAAAATTTCACTTGAGATCTTGTCCAATGAAAACCTGTTAAAATCATGGAACCCAGATTAAAACTGTTGACTGTGCAGAGTTCAAATTATATCATGACAGTGACACTGTCATACCTTTAAATCATTCTCAGTGTGCACCATGATATTTTTTTCGCATCTTTTTAACCCTTGTGTTCAAAGTTTTCTTACTACAGATCCAAGCAAGAAAGACAGAAGGAATAATAGCATAAAATTAGGTAAGACCTCTATCTCCAACTCCTGAAATTCTTATAATTTAATGTATCTTTGCCTTCTTTCATTCTTGCCATACAACCTCATATTCTCTTGTTTTCCCAGGATCTTAGCATTCTATAGTTAATCATGGGACTTTGCCTGCATCAGTGACAATATTTAAACATGAGAAATATTTAGTTTGACAATTGCCTTACTGCCTGAAATCCATTATCAGTGGACTAACTATAGAATATATTCTTAGATCCCTCTCATTTTAGTGTTCTCTCTCTCTCTCTCTCTCTCTCTCTCTCTCTCTCTCTCTCTCTCTCACACACACATACACACACACACACACACACACACACACACATTGTCCTAACTTTAGCACAACTTACAGTTTAAAAAATCTTCTAACAAATAACTTTGAATGACTTTGCACATTTCAGAAAAAAGGTTTATAAATCACATTTGGAAAGGAAAATAGTACTATACCCTTACATTCAACTGTCTCTTTAGTTTTATTTGAATGAAAACAGTCAACATCACATCCACCATCTCATGATTCATGAACTTTATATGCTAATTTCCACCAAATTGCCCATTTAGGAAACAAAGGGGTGGGGGAACAGTTTGCTGAAATGAGGAGGATGGTTTTGGTCCTCTCAAAGGCCTTCAGCAATCCTTCCAGTCCTGGATGGCAACGACCTTCAACTCTGCTTCAATTAAGTGCTGTGATCTTTAAATTCCACATTTCAGAAATGCACGAATGTGTTTTCTAGATGAGGCAGTCTATATACAATAGCATGTCGACCTATTGTCTATAAACATGTAAATTAAATAAGCTTAAGTATTGTTATTAACACTGCCTAGCATTTGACATGTGCCTCCTTTCTTATGTTAGGTTCAAATTTTACCTTGTTGAAAATTTAAAAATAACTGTCTCTCTGTTTCTGTTCCTCTGTCTCTCTAGAATAGATATACAGATAGATGAGAAAGAGGAATTATATATCTACCTATACCAATACCCTTATTTATGTAAATCTATCTGTCTAATGTCACATACACACGCTGTAGCCTAAGGCAGATGGCTTGCTGAAATTTGTTATCTATCCAATTATCCCTGGATTCCCCAGACTAATGTTTAAAATTATGAGAACATAAAGGAGACATTTTATTTATGAAAATTATAACATCTGAGTAGCCCAAATCCCTTTACTATCAAAATGAAGCTGAAAACAGGGCACAGTCATCTCTATTTCAGGGTCACGTACATGCTCAAAATGGAAATAGAAAACTGGAAATTAGCATGTTCTCCTAATTAACAGCCTGGTCTAGAATGACAAATTAGAGTGAGGGGGAGTTCTCTTCTTTTATTAAAAAATTAGTAAACCAGACACAAAATAGTTTAGATCTTACCTAAATGAATTAAAACTGCATAATTATCACAAAAATTATCAAATACATTTTTGCCATTGTCAGTATTTTTTGTAAGAATATTCATATACCAGGATCTCCAGTGTGAGTGGGAAGATTTTTTTTCCTCAAAACTTACAACTGTTTTTTCTCAGATCGTCTGTTTAACTAATACCACCTCTTAAATATTCCTGAGTCCACAATACTCCTTCCTTCTTCCAAAACTTGGTCTATGATGTCTTTCTCTGAAATGCCATCACTTCTTTTCTCCAACGTTGTCTCTTTTAGGAATCAATTATAAATTGCAAAATGTGAGTTTTACCTTTAATAAGGTAATTCATCTTCCTACTAAACAGCTTTGAAAGCTGGAATAATTAAACTAAAAGGTAAAAATCCCATTACATTTTGCACATAATGCAGGACTAACTGTAACCATTATTTTCCAAAAATTAGTATGCATTATCAACTATGGAGACCCAAAGAAACTCCTGAGCATTCTAATATTTTGTAGGTACTGTACATCCATAGTGATGGAATCTATATTTAACAGTTCTTCTGGATAAATCACTTTCTTATTGAAAGTGATCTGACAATCCCATATATCAGTTGTCTCATTCTTAGGCATGAAATTGTGATCAGAACTGGGTGATAAAATCCCAGCCCACTTAACTTAAATTTGGATTAAGTTGACTTTTTTTTTTTAAAAGTGTACTGCTTCTATATTTCATTTCGTTAAAGAATATTTTATTTGATGGGAAATAAAATTAAGGCAGAATATAAACTATGCTATAACTTTATACCCATCATTTTATTCAAGAAGTAGCCTTGTCCAGTATTTCCTTGCCTCAAATATGGCTCTTGTACCCATATTCTCCTTAATGTTCCTTTCTCCAAGTACAGAGCAGTCAAAACAGTTAGCTCTTGGGGTGTGCATTGGAGAATGGTGACAGTCATTCAAAACAAACACATACCTCATATAAACTAATAGAGGCCCAGTGCACGAAATTCGCGCATGGGGGGGGGGGTGTCCCTCAGCCCAGCCTACACTCTTTCCAATCTGGGACGCCTCGAGGGATGTCCAACTGTCCGTTTAGGCCCGATGCTGATTGAATCGGGCCTAAACGGGCAGTCGGACATCCCTCTCACAATCCAGGACTGCTGGCTCCCAACTGCTCGCCTGCCTGCCCTCCTGATTGCCCCTAACCGCTTCTGCCTACCAGCCTGATCACCCCCTAACCACTCCCCTGCCAGCCTGATTGATGCCTGACTGCACCCCTGCCAGTCTGTTTGCTCCTAACTACCCTCCACTGCAGGCCTGGTCACCCCTAACTGCCCTCCCCTGAAGGCCTGGTCCCCCCCAAACAGCTCTTCCCTGCAGGCCCAGTCACCCCCAACTTCCCTCCTCTGCTGGCCTGGTCAACCCTAACTGCCCTCCCCTGCAGGCTTGATTGCCCCCAACTGCCCATCCTTGCAGGCCTGGTACCTCCCAACTGCCCTCCCCTGCTGGCCATCTCGTGTCCACATGGGGGCAGCCATCTTGTGTTTTGGAGTGATGGTCAATTTGCATATTATTATTTTATTAGATAGGATAGAGGCCTGATGCATGGGTGGGGGCCGGCTGGTTTGCCCTGAAGGGTGTCCCGGATCAGGGTGGGAGTTCCCTTGGGATGTTTGGTGACCTGGGCGAGGGGCCTATGGTGGTTTGCAGGCTGGCCACAATCCCTGGTGACCCAAGCAGAGGCCCTGGTATCTGGGATTTATTTATCTTCTATAATTGAAACTTTGTAGTCTTCAGTAGAACCAAGCCTCCTGCTAGCTCCATGGCTGTAGCCATTTTTGTTGGGATTTATTTATCTTCTATAATTGAAACTTTGTAGCGTTAAGCGGAGGCCAAGGCAGGCCAGGGCAGGCGGAAAGCTTGGCTTCCTCCATTGCTGGGGAAACCCAAGCCTCCTGCTCTCTCCGTGGCTGCAGCCACCTTGGTTGGGTTAATTTGCATATTTACTCCTGATTGCTTGGTGGGCATGGCTGTGGGTGTAGTGGAGGTACTGTCAATTTGCATATTACTCTTTTATTAGATAGGATAGTTCCTTAAGATAAATATGCAAATAAAACTATAACCATACTCCTCAATCATCCCAATAAATAATAAATTATATAATAGCAATTATATTATAATATGAAACTTAATTTATTATATCTTATACTAGAAATATAAGGCATGAATAATGGATCCATCTACTTACTGGTCAATCTGAAAGCTTAGATTAGCTATTAGTTATAAATTGTGTATTAAAATTGTTATTTTTTCTTTCTAAAATTGTGATAAATGACAAGAATTTCTCCATGGCAGAACAGAAAGACTTTTCTTCTCCTCCTTTTTTTTTTTTTATTGAGATACTAGAGGCCCGGTGCATGAAAGTCATGCATGGGGTGGGGGTGGGGGCTCAGCCCAGCGTGCACCCCCTCCAATCTGGGACCCCTTGGGGGAATGTCCGACTTCTGGTCTAGACCAGCAGTCAGACATCCATCTCACAATCCTGGACCACTGGCTCCTAATTGTTCACCTGCCCACCTGCCTGGTCACCCCTAACTGCCCCCCCTGCCAGGCTGATCACCCTCAATGCCTCTGTGTGTTGCCCTGATCACCCCTAAATGTCCCCCCACCAGTCTGGTCACACCCAGCTGCCACCCACTGCCAGCCAGGTCACCCCCAACTGTCCCCTCCCTGCTGACCTGGAAACTCCTAACTGCCTGTTTTTTCAGTCATTTGGTCATCTCTCACTAACGCCCCTGCCAGCCTGGTCACTCCACACAGCCTGCTTGTTCAGTCATTTGGTTGTCCTTTGGGCTGGCCCTGGGTGGCTAGTCAGCCGACATCCGAGGTTTGCCTGCACCTTGGGCCAGCCCTGGGCAGCTGGGGGCCTGAGGCCACTGGGTGCCACCATCTTAGTGAGGGTGTGAGGGTCAATTAGCATATTCCCTCTTTATTAGATAGGATAATTGACATAACTTTTTAAAATTTCAGATATATAATCTAATAGTTCAATGCATGGATGTTTTATAAAATGATCACCAAGATGCCTAATTAACATCCATCACCACACTTAGAGGTGTTTTTTTTTTTTTCTTGTGATGAGAACTTTTATAGTTAATAGTAAGTTCTACTCTCAGCACTTTTTTTTTTCCTTTTCTTTGTGTCAGGAGAGTGAGTGATGCCAGGATTTGTCAGGATGATCATGGAGCAAGTCATCAGGGAAATGGTCGGGCTGTAATTCCCCAGAGTGCTGAGCTAAGATGAAATCAGCCCGAATAAACAGACCTGACCAAGCTGTGATTCAAATTTCATGCTGGCTGAGTCTTAGTGTTTGCTAAGGCAGAAGGAATATTAGCAACAGCTCTCAGCTCTTGATTTTAAGAAAAGTAGTCAGTGAGAATTCCATAGAACAGCGACTAACCCTTAATCACACTATCTATAAACCACGATCTGATCCTGAGCCTCTTAAACTTTAGAATGCATTACAACCATCCAGTGCATTTGCTAAAAACACCAATTTTCATACCCCAAACTCTAAGACCCTCACGATCTGATTCTTCCCGCTCAAAGATATGCAATTAAAACTCCCTGGGGTGATGTGATCTACCCAGCAACACACATTGCACAAACAGAATTGGCAGACAGAATTGGGGACCTGTCTCTGAGTTGCTGTCTAAATTAGGGGCCTTTCTTTAGGGAGGTTAATTTTTTATTATTATTATTTTCTTTATTGATTAAGGTATTACATATGTGTCCCTATTCTCTCATTGCCTCCCTGCCCCCATTTTTAAAATATATTTAGAGAGGAAGGGAGAGGGAGAGAGAGATAGAAACATCAGTGATGAGAATTATTGATAGGCTGCCTCTATACATCCCCAACTGTGGATAGAGCCCACAACCTGGGCATGTGCCCTGACCTGGAATCGAACCATGACCTCCTGGTTCACAGGTCAATGCTCAACCACTGAGCAACACCAGCCCAGCGAGAGAAATTAATTTGTCTATAATTCACTTTGAGAGAAAGTTGAGATTAAAATGACTGGGGAGTCCCACATAGGACATTGTTAAGTGATATTTGTAACACTTATTAAGGTCCTTTTAAAAAGTAATAAACAACAGACCAAACTTGATTATTTTTCAATTAGTCTCAGTCTGGGAACATATATATGCATTTTAATCATTTGACTACTTTTCCTGTTCATGTTCATCAAAATCAATGCACCCTTGTAATAATACAACCAATTCACCATCTTTAAATGTTTACTAAAGTACCAACTAATAAGTAAGGCTATCCAAAAGTTTCGTTTTAAAAATAGTTGTGCTCCAGACCTTTAAACGACCTGATTGATTCGGCTACAAGGTGACGATAATGATAAAGCCGACATCCACACGGCACTGGGCTGTTTTCAAAGCGGTGTCATATCATGAATTCATTTGATCTTCATGTGGCCTGCAGATCACTCAAAGTTTGGAGACACATGTTCTTGAACTATTTCTGTGACTGTTCTTTCATAGATGTCTTTCTCTCAGTCATTCATCTCATCCCACAAAATTACAATATTAAAGCAAAAAAAGGAGGTCAAACCAAACTCAGAACTGTCATCTCCCGTCCAGATCATTTTCTCTCCCTCAGGGTGGCAGGCTGGCACATTTCCGAGTTCATTCTGGGTAAGAGACCTTTGTGATTACCCCAATAGATTAGCGCCTCTACCTCTCTCCACAACTTGAAACTCAATATTGAATTGTTTCTAGTTTGCTGCATGTGTCATTATTATTATTGACACTATTATTATTATAGTAATAATATCCATTATTCAATCCTCACAGCTATTTCATGATTATGTCACTTTGCCTAGGGTCCCCTCTGCAGAGGACTTCTGGATTCCTTCTCTTTTCTGCCTGAAAAATCCTACTTTTCCACCTAAATTCTGCTTAAATGCCATATGCCCTTGGGGCCTTCCTTCTGCATACTTCAGTGATAGTATTTATTTACTGATCCAATTTCTCCAACTCTGAGTGCCCAGAAGGCAAGTCATGTGCCATACTCACCTTAGGATCTTCATGGTGTCTCCTAATTGCACTGGATGCTAAATAACCAATGGACATTTTGAAACATAGTATTTTACAATGACTATATTACTAACTAAACCTATTTGAATTTTATTGATAAGAATGCAATAGTCCAGCCACGGTGGTGGCTTAGTGGTTGAGCATCGACTTATGGACGGGAGGTCATGGTTCAATTCCCAGTCAGGGCACATGCCCGGGTTGCAGACTGCATCCCCGGGGGGAGTGTGCAGAAGGCAGCCAATCAATGATTCTTCCTCATCATTGATGTTTCTATCTCTCCTTCTTCCTTCCTCTCTGATATATACTAGTATATATATATATATATATATATATATATATATATATACATATATATATATGTATATATATATATATATATATATATATATTTAATTTTTTAAGAATGCAACAAAAATTTTGTTAACAATTTGTGACTACTTCCTAACATTGGGGTAAATGTTCTGAAAGTGGTTTTCCTATGGCCAGGGTGGCTATTTTTGGCCACATTCTCTCTTCAGTAAGCAGAGAGCAGAGCAGTTAGAGAGACAGACAGAGCCAGCATGTCTTCAAATCCTGACTCTATCTCTTCTAGCCATGTGACCTTGGACAGGGCATTGAGCTCTCTGGACCTGTTGTGTGTAAAATTAGGAAAATAACAGTACTTGCTAACAGAATTTTTGTGGGGATTAAGTGAACAAATGCATGTAGAGTTTTTAAAACAATGTCTGCCACCTAGTGAGTTCTTATTACAGGCAATTTAATGGTAAACAAATCTTCTAAAAGCATTAATTTCCTGTGATCAGTAGTATGCATACAAAGGAAACCTGGATATATATTTATTCCTGTATCCTCTACCCATGATCCAATGTGTTCTTTTAGATAGATTCAAAATTTGCACAAGCTTCTTTACCTCCATACTTTTACCAAATGCCCTACCCAGACAAAACAACCTAATTAAGCTTTCAAGTTAGCATTGTCTCATAACAATATAAATCAAAGTTCACTCACAAATTTTAATATTCTAATTGCCACATTAAAAATGACAAACATATACAGGTGAAATGAATTTTAATAATATAATTCTCTAACCAAATATAATTAAATAATATTTTCACATGCATTTGATATAAAAATTATCAGTGACATCAGTGTGTATTACGCTGTCAGCAAATCTGAACTAGGATTAATCACGTTTCAAGCACACACTAGCTGCACATAGAAAATGACCTGTGCATCAAAGTCTTCTTATGTCTAAGGTGCCAGCCCATCTCTTAACATGCAGTTTTTAGATTTGTCACTGGGTGGTGCTAAAGCCAAATCCTGTTCTTGACTGAAGTAAAAGTTTTTAAAATGATGCAGTTGAGTCTTAGAGTATAGTTTTCCTATGCTATGCTAATTCCAAATTCTATAAAGATAGTTATGATTAACAAATGGGATAGAAATCATCACAAGAAACCAGCAGTATTAAAAATATAGCAAATCCCAATTCTCCTCGAATAGATGTGCTGAAGTTTGCCAGGCCCATTTTATGTGTGAGGCCAGGAGGTTTTAAAGTTTCTGAGGAACTACTTTCTATATTATGTTTAATTTCATCAAATAGGTTGTACCTAATGGAATATCTTTGTATCCCTATGAGCTCATGGTGTCTAAATCACCTGTTTAGTATGACAGTTTCTTGAGGCACATTTCTCTTTCAGTTATAATCTTGAATGACACAACAGCCTCTGAACTCTATGATGGCTATCCTGGGTAGATGACATTTATTTTACTGGTTAAAAACTTGGATTAGGACCAATGCTATATTTCCACTTAAGGATGTAGCCCTTGAAAATTACATGTGTTATTTTTTTAATCAATTACAGCATAAACAGTTTACAAGGGAACTGTTCCTTGAAGCAAATTTCTCACTCTATTCCTTTAACTAATTAAAAATTCTCTAAATCTCCATCTATTCTACTATGTTCTTTGCCTCTCAGCCTGAAGATACATAACTTAAGGTTCTAAGCTCACTGGAAATGGCATCATGCTTATGATATTACAGAGTCCCACACCTTTAATCAGGAATGGCCCCCTCTCCACCAGCCTTGAGGACTGCACTGTGACAGGCACTACTACCATCTTTCATTCCATAGTCCTTGTTCATACAACTCACGTGCCTAATTACATATTCATTTTCCCAGTGTCCATTGCAGCCAGGAATAGCCATCTGACATACTCTAGTCTTTGAGAAATATTAGAAGGTCTGCCTGGGGATGCTGGGAAACCTTTTTCTTTCTTTCTGAACAAAAGATCGGGTTGGTACCATTCTTTTTCCCTTCCCCCCGACCCCACTTTGAACACAATAATAGAGCAGATGCACCTGTGGGCCCACATGAGGCAGCATGCATGGGGAGTAGAAACTATGAGCAGAGAAATAGACATTTTAGTTCTTTTCTTTTTTTATATTTTATTGATTTTTTACAGAAAGGAAGAGAGAGGGATAAAGAGTTAGAAACATCAATGAGAGAGAAACATCGATCAGCTGCCTCTTGCACACCCCCTACCGGGGATGTGCCGGCAACCAAGGTACATGCCCTTGACCGGAATCGAACCTGGGACCCTTGAGTCCGCAGGCCGACGCTCTATCCACTGAGCCAAACCGGTTTCGGCGACATTTTAGTCCTTGAGTAACATTGTCAAAACAAGTAAACTGGCCTGTCCACGGTGGCTCAGTGTTGAGCGTCGACCTATGAACCAGTAGGTCATGGTTCAATTTCCAGTCAGGGCACATGCCTGGGTTGAAGGCTCCATTCTGATCATGCAGCCAATCAATAATTCCCTCTTGTCATTGATATTTCTATCTCTCTCTCTTTTCCTTTCCTCTCTGAAATCAATAAAGATATATTTAAAATAAGCAAACACACAAGTAAACCACCTTCCTCTAAGTCTGTTATATAAGAAAACATGAGCTCACTAACTTAAGTCACTTTTAGTTGAATGAACACTACTACTTGTAGCTAATAGATTCCTGCTATAAGACCTTCCTCACTTCTGTTTCCTCACCCTCATTTTCCTTCCCTCCAATCATCCTGAACTTGCATGTCCTCCCATCAGAGCCCCATGCTATCAGCTGGCTGACCTCAGAGATTTTCCCGTATAGCTCAGTTTTCTGAAGTAGAGTTAGAAAAGCAAATTCCTGCTAATGGGCATGTTATTGCTATATTACTAGGATTATATTACCATCAATCTGACCCATGAATGAACTTAAAGATGGAACTTTTATGAAACCGAGGAAGGCATGGAGATAGATAATGGTGACAACCACATCTGAGTAGCTCCTTACATTTCACAAAGGCGTTTCACAGATGCTCTTTCATTTGACCCCCACGACAACTGTGCACAGTAGGTGTGAATCGCCTTTCCCCTTTTCAGGTACAGAAAGGGAACCTTAGCACGTTTAAGCTACTCTCCAAGGTCACACACCCATTATGCTACAAAGCTGCCCCTAGAGGCCTGGTATTGCAATGCCACAGCTGGTGCCTTGTCTCCTTTATCTCACTGCCTATAGGGATGATCATGCAGATTACCATCTATCAAGCAGGTATTATGTGCTAAAGGCCTTCTCAGGAGCAAGAGCATTACGTACATTATTCAATCCTCACAGCTAGCTCATGGCCTGGGGTCATTATTAGGACTATTGCGGGTGAGGAAGTGAGGTTCTATCCAGGGACAATCCATCAGCCCTGCCCTCTCACCAGGCTGGCCCCACCTCAACAACCTGTGTGGCATATGCCCACCTGTGCGCCCAGCAGGCTGGATGTTTGTCTTAAGCCTAAACCAGGCTGCTCAACCAGACTCTCCTGCCTTCTTTGTGTTTGTTTCTCCTTTCATGCTGGGCTGTAAACCTCACTTGTACTTAAGGATGGCAGCGAACTGCCTCACATTATGGCAAGATTCGGCATTAAACAGTTTGATTTGATTTTCCCACTGAATTTGATGTTAATGAATCTGGGCTCTGAAAACCTGTACTTCACAAGAACTGGTGGGTTTCCTGACTTTTAAATTAGCTTACGCTTTCCTTCCATCTCCAAGAAGGCTTCACATAAAATGCACTCAATAAATAAAAAAAAAGTGCAATTCAAAGATAAGCATATCCATTTTCAGATGGTTTAAAACAAGTGCTTCCTACTTACCCTCCTGATATCATCAATACCCTATAACACTTAAGAAATCAACTCGGGCAGATTTAGATAATTCACATTTTCACTTGGATATGGATATTTAAAAACTTCCTTTTGGTTCTGGAATTAAAGGTTGTGGCTCTGTGTTTACGCAAACCATTTTGAAACCTTGAACAAGTTGCTTATACTCTCCAAACCTCAGTTTGCTCATCTCTGAAATGGACCTAATACATTGCTCTCCCATTTTTTGGAAATGTTTAAATAAATTAATGGATATGAATTGTCTGACAGATCCCTGTGCATAATAGGCACTCAATATTAATTCACATTCTTCCCTCTTTTATTCTCCTCAACTCACAGGTATTTTAATCTTGATTCCCAGGTTTGTTAAGCCTTGAAATATATATGGGCATTTCTAGGCTCTTGATACTAGAAAGGAATATATTAAAAAAAAAAACCACAATAAATAAAAGTCACTTTCAGGAGATAATACCACTTTTGTGACTTATAGGAATAGTACAGGTTGAATATTATACTGGCATCGTATATGCTAGTTGAAGAAAGACTTTATTTACATTCTGTTTTTCAATCCTGGTGGATATCCTTATTCTGAGGTGTTGCTTCTTAGAGATGCTTGAAGATAGATAAATACCAACATCACATAGATGATGAAATGTACATACACAAAAAAGTATATTTCCAAAGAAGGTTGAAAAGATATCTACCTTTTTAGCTAAAGTGCTTTCCATTCATTGGAAATGCATTGATTAAATTATATATAGAGAGGCTGCTTGATAATAACTTTCCTCAATCCCTGTACATTCCAACTGCCTTCAACCAAAGATGACAAACAGTTGCTCCATTGTCAGGAGGGTAACAGGAGCTCATGACATTTGCAGAGATTATCTGCCAAGTCACCGGAGGATGCGATTTCTGACTCTCAGAAAAGAAGGTATCAGAACTTGCTGCAAATAATTGAAACTGGCTTTGGAAGTTGTTCTTTAAAGTCCAACGTTATTTTGTGCATAGCTCTCTCAGGCCTGCTTTATATTCACATTTTCATTTATCTACCATTTTTTTAATCACTAGAGCATTCTTGTAGAGATTCAGGGGTATAGGCTACTTTTATTTTGATTTAATAACATTCAGCATAATGTCTAACAAAGGGTAGTAGAGCCTCAAAAAAAAAAATAAAATAAAAAAATAGTGAAACAATGAAAGGGAAAAAAAAGAAGGATGGGAAGAAGAAAAATAGCAAGGAAAGGAGGAAGGAAGTCTGTCTCCTCCACACAATGAGAACCAAAAGGGTATATTTGTTTCGCTACACCAGCTGCCTTCCTTAAAGTGACCACATTTTGAACTGAGCTCATTACCCAAGCAGTCAATAAAGCAACTCAATTAATAAGAGTATCTTCACTCTCTCAATTTGTAGTGACTTCACTTAACATCCTCCTGAGAGCTTTTTACTTAAATGTTATGTGTTTTTAATTGAATTTGAGGCATTGTAAATGACAATTGCTCACTGGTAAAAAGATGACCAAAAAAAAAAATAAAAAAAAATCTAAGAAGCGAATGTTTTATTTTATGTTTTTCCACAGTGTGGCAGTAGAGGCTTAAATGTTGAAAAAGCCATCAGTGCAGGAGGTGAGGGTCTGATTGAGGGAGACCCACACCAGAGATGATCTCACAGGGATGTGCATGGGGATCAAATGGCAATCGATATTTCTGTGCTTAAAACTCTGACAACAGAAAAAATTGGTTGTTAAGTTTTTCATGTTTACTGTAAGATGCCCACTGACTATGGCAGGCTAAAGTTTCCTCTTAGCTTTTAATAAGCAGGTCAGTTGAAAACGGTCATATTTGAGTAGAAATGAATAAAGGTACACACAGTGGATTTCCATGATATAAATCTATTGAAAGAATGCCCACTTAATTGCAACAATCCTTTATTAAACAACAAAAATTATTTTATGACAGTTCTGAGGAATGAAAATATAAGCAATCTCATATGGTCGTCACAAAGCGTAGATGAGAGAGTTCACTGGGAAGCATGTAGTGGGTGATCTGGCCAGTGGAAAGTGAGCCATAGGAAAAAGCTATTAACATATCACCATTCATTCCACTGCTCCCATCACTGTCCGACCTCCACTATTGTACAGAAGGCAAGCAAAACATTGGAAACAGACCTGAGCTAGCTGTAGATCCTCTCAAAAAAAGGGGCTTCATAAATCCCAACAGGTAATAACCCCCCTGAGAAAAAAATGAAGATAGTAGCCTTGTGTTGTCACCCCAAATTCTAATGTGGGACTGTCAGACCTGTAAAGTCAGAAGAATCTTAACTGTAAGAAGTATCCTGACCCTTTAGAGACAATGTCCTTTCCAAGATACACCCCTAGGAACAAGCCATGAGTGATTTGCATGTTCTGACATTGCTTCTAAGTTGTGTTTATGCCTGGCACATGTAATGTCTCCAGTTATATGTCCCAAGGTAAGAACATTTTCAGTTCAGCAGAGAAAAACATGTTGTCCTTAATTCCATGCAGTGGGATCTCTACAAGCCTAATGTTTTTGTACATGGCACACGGAGGAAAAGCGCAGATATTTTAGAAAAGACATCATGGGATTGTTGTTATCCACAGTAAAATAGAAGCACTCTGAGCAGAGTGTATGTTTCCACCGAGAATGTTGCGCCTACAAAAACAGCCCTAATGGGAAAAGCAGTAACTAAATGACTATGGCATTTCTTTCCTCCAAAGAACTAAAATCACATTTATTAATAAGCAAACCCAACCAGTGTACAGTCATTGGAGGGTTAGAGAAGGGATGAGGCACAAAGAAAGAGATAAAGAAATGTCCTGGCCCATGTGGCTCAGTTGGTTGGAGCATCATCCATGCACCAAAGGGTCGTGGGTTCAATTCCCAGTCAGAAAACATTCCCAGGTTGTAGGTTTGATCCTGGTCAGGGCACATAGGGAGGCAACCAATCAATGTTTCTCTCTCACATTGATGTTTCTTTCTCTCTCCCCCTCTCCCTTCCTCTCGAAAATAAATTTAAAAACCCCACATATCCTCAGGTAAGGGTTTTTAAAAAAGGTTTAGAAAGAGATAAATACCAAAGTAAAAGGAGAGATCAAAATAGAAAGAGACCATTAAATTATAGCTGAGAAAACCCAAGTGAAGGAAAGGCTATCTCCCCATCAGAGCCTTTTCATTTATTTAATCCCAAGTGTCCATCCTCACATCCCACATGGAGAATAGTAGAGAATGTAGGTCAATCATTCCTTCCCACTAGGAGTATCACTGCCTTAGCCTGGCCTATCCATCATACTTTCCGGAGAGTCTTGTGCCTAAAAGAAGATTGTTTATTCATTTTCACCTTTTTTTCTCTCCCTCCCTCCCCCCCTTCTTCCCTCCCTCCCTTCCTTTCTCCCTCCCTCCCTTCCTTTCTCCCTCCCTTCCTTCCTTCCTTCCTTCCTTCTTTTTCCTTCCTTCCTTCCTTCCTTCCTTCCTTCCTTCCTTCCTTCCTTCCTCTTTCTCTCTTTCCCTCCTTCTCTCTCTCTCTCTCTCTCTCTCTCTCTCTCTCTCTCCCTTTTTGTCCCTCCCTTCCTTCCTCCCTCCCTCCTTCCCCCTCTACTTTTCCATTTTAAACATAACCTAAATGGTCTTTTTAATTTAGTCATTATTAGTCACTATTACTATCTACTTTCTAGTATTACCTAACAAAACTCATTGTCTATATTTCAAACACCCTAATTATATTTTGGTGGCTTGTTTTTTGTTTGTTTCATATGTTTTTTGTTTTGTTTTGGTCTAAAAAATTGCTTTTTTTTTCTTTGCCTCTAGCTTCCACTTATCCTTAGAATCTTTACGTAATTATAACTTCCCTAAAGAGGTTTTTCATAAGCTCCCTGACCAGGCTGGGTCTCAGTGACAGGTGCCCTGCTCTGAGAGAACTCTCTACTTCTTTAGTATCATATTTATTGTACTTCTAAGTGTCTCCCTCAGTGAGTTTTATCAGTCCTGTTCTTCAGTTTTCTGTCATCTCTTTGCAGACTAGTTGCACAGAGTGGTAGCTCAACACATGATTGTTGCATGAGAAAATAAAGAAACACAGGAAGAGGCTGACTGATGAATTAGAAACACCAATCAAAAACCAAACTTTCAATGAACTCTAAATGAGCAAGGTGCTATGCAAAGCAAGGAAGCAGGTGAGGGGAGGATTAAGGAACTTTCCTGAATGTCTTCAGAAAACACAGTCATTCCCCCGCTTCATTGCAGTAAAGAATGATAGCTGCATCTGCTCCATGATGTTGAGAAAATCTGTACTTGCAGCCCAAAGCTGGGTCAAAGTGCAAAGTAACCCAACTCTAATGAGTCCCCTATAATTGAGGTCAGACACCATTAAGTGTGCACACCAAAAGAACAGAATAGGTCCCACCACCAACAATCCCAACTCCCCTTCTCACTGATAATTGATGCGAGAATTTAGGGAAAATAAGAGAAGAGATAAGATTGGTAAAAGTTTTTCCCTCTTCTCTCTCACAATCCCTCAAACCAAATTGGTTGTTGACAGCCATGAGTCACTGTCAGCATTTGGGTTGCCTGAATGAAGGAAAGCCTCACCTCTCTTTCTTCTCCTAGAGGCTGTTTGACTGCAGAAGATTAAGGTCCACCTTAGTACAACCAGCAAATCGGAGAAGAGCCTGGCACGTTGTACCAGGGAAGGAACATATATGCTAATAGAAACTGGTGCCCGGGTGTACTGAAGATTCGAGATGTGGTAGAGCAGCCCCGCTGTGCAGAGAATGTATTGCACTTTACATACTTATTAATTCACTTAATACCCAAGCCTCTCAGGAATACCCTTATTGCATCCAGTTAACTAACTGAGCAAGTTAAAGGACAAGGAGGTAGAATCACTTGTCCACTGTCACACAGATCTGAATTAGTGGAGCTGGGTTTTGAACTCAGGCAACACAAGCTTTCAACTCCCAACCATTACATGATACTGGTCTCTGCTTTTACTGATTCTATTTCAATTCATAGAAACCTTCATATTCCCTGAGGATGTCTACTAAGAGGTGAACTCAGCACTTGGCTTCAAGTCTTAACACTACACTTGGCACTTAATAAACAATGTGTCAAAATATAAAAATTGTATAAATTTGATCATGACTTTACCTTTAACACAGCCAGTACATTTTTAAATGAGGAAAATCTATGCTTACCTGAGAAAATAACTTTTTTGCACCTCTAATTTACCGTCTATGACTGTACCCAGGTTTGCAACACAGTTCTTTTTCAGCAATCCAGCATCTAACAAGGGCATCCAACTTTATCAAAGATATTGTCAGTGTGTATTCCAAACAAGGAACTTAATGGGTACATTTAAAAAAAATATTTCCTTAGTACTTATCACTGATTTATGTACTTCAACTTAGATTATTACCTTTATTATATGCACAACTACCTTCTTGTGGGAAATGGGGTTAATGAAAGTCTCTGTAATGACCATAACTTGTCCTTGTTAGGGCTTAATGAATTCTTGAAGTGAACTTTGTGAACACACTTGAAAAATAATATTTCTATACAGTGTCAGCTCTTATTCTTCTTGTTTGAGTTCTTCACTTGGAAGTCTCACAAGAATCTCAAAATTAACTATGTAAAACCGAAATCATCCCACTCTCCAAGCCCATTGGCCAGGCCCCCTACTCCTGTCTTCCCTAACTCAAGAATGCCATCATCACCATCATCTACATCATCAGAAACCTAAGGGTAGGGACATCTTCTAAGTCTTCCTGTCTTGCATTGTCCAATATGTCAACAGGTTTCAGAGCACCTATCTCAAACATACATGCTATTAACTATCTCAGGCACCATCCTCTCTTGTCTGGACTGCTGAAAGGCCTACTAAGTGCTCTCTCCACTTGAATCCTTAACCACCGTCTACCTTTCTCTTCATAGCAGCCAGAGTAATCTCTACTCATGACATGGATGGAAACTGTTTCAAAATGTCTTTTTCAGAAGTTCCAAACAATCTGAAAGCATGTGTGAATTACAAAAATACAAAAAACACATGTGTGGTGAACATTAGAGTAAAACACCGCGGGCAATTTAAATAGCTCTTAGAACCTGCTGACTTTCAAGACACTGAGTCAACACAACTACCTTCTCTAGGGGATGATGGGGAAATGTTACACAGCTTTGAGAGACATTTTAAACACTAATTACTTCAACCTGTGTCTGTCATAGCTAATGCTGCACTAATAGAGGCAAATGAGTTGACAGGTGCTTGCAAAACAAAAGACTATTTTAATATAATAAGCATCAGGATATTTTACTTCAGTCTACACATTATCATGCCCCAAACCAAGTAACTGAGGAGTTGCATTTAACTCATTAGAGACTCCTAGAAAGAAATAACAGAAGGTATTGCATTTTTTAAAATCCTCACTTGAGGATATTTTTTCCATTGATTTGTAGAGAGAGTGGAAGGTGGGGAGGACAGAGAGAGAGAGACAGCACTGTGAGAGAGACACATTGATTGGTTGCCTCCCACATGTGCCCTGACCTGACCAGGGATAGAACCTGCAACCCAGGCACATGCCCTTGACAGGGAATCGAACAAGCGTCCCTTCAATCCACAGGAGGACACTCTAACCACTGAACAAACCAGACAGGGCAGGATATTGCATTTTTAAACTTCTATATGGTGCTTTCTAAAATAATATTTTTTTTAAATATATTTTATTGATTTTTTTACAGAGAGGAAGAGAGAGGGATAGAGAGTTAGAAACATCGATGAGAAAGAAACATCGATAAGCTGCCTCCTGCACAGCCCCCACCGGGGATGCGCCCACAACCAAGGCACATGCCCCTGACCGGAATCGAACCTGGGACCCTTGAGTCTGCAGGCCGACGCTCCATCCACTGAGTCAAACCGGTTTCGGCTAAAATAATATTTTGATACAATGTTTTTAAGCAATTATGTATCAGCAAGATACATTTTCACCTGTCACAGTATATTCTGTTATGACTAGTTCTACCCAAAGCAGTGAAACAAAATGTAAGATGAAAAAAATGCAAACAAGGCCCTAAATTGCCCCACCCCACCCATTTCATGGGCAGCCGAGTGGTAAAACCAAATCCCATCTCTACTAATTATTTCCTGTTTGAATTTAGGCTAAACTCTCTAATCTAATGTTTGAGGTCATGGTAAAGTGAGCATGAAAAAATCGTAATTCCCACTTCATCAGGTTACTAAGGGCATTGAATGGGTTAATATTTTTATTTTAATATATTTTTATTGATTTCAGAGAGGAAGAGAGAGGGAGAGAGAGATAGAAACATCAATGAAGAGAGAGAATCATTGATCGGCTGCCTCCTGCAGGCTTCCTACTGGGGTCCAAGCCCTCAACTCAGGCTTGTGCCCTGACAAGGAATAGAATCATGACCTCCTGGTTCATAGGTCAATGCTCAACCATTGAGCAACACTAGCTAGGCATGAGTTAATATTTTTAAATTGCCTAGGACATTGTCTAGCACATAGTAAAAGGTGTTTGCTTTTAATCTTTATTTCAGTGGTCTTTCTTTTTTTTTTAAATGTCAATGCTTCTGTGCTAGATTGACTAATGATATAATTCTATAGTTTCCATCACCAAATGCTATATGAAATATGAAATTACATTGATGATTTAGCCCAAAATAATAGTTATGATCTTTCTGTTTTAGATACCTTTCTGCTGTGCCCTTAAAGTGTTCTTTTAACAATATATATTTGAACATCTAAATCTTCCTTAAAACCTTAAAGTGGATTTAGAACAACATCTGAATTGTATAATATTCCTGCCATGTTTCTTTGCCACCATGGCGCCTCCTTCCTGTGAAGGACTCAGGTTGGGTGTGAGCCTGGGCCTCCCCTGTTCCTTAATTTGCTCCACCCTGGAGAAGGTGGTGAGACATATGTCTGGCTAGTGTGGTAAGAGCCAGTTGGCATTCTGTGCTGTGCTTGGACCTCATTTGACCAGTTCCTCTGAGATAGGCCTGCCTTAGTCCAGTCCTTGTTATGAACAAGTTGTCTATCATGTTTGGGTTCGGGCGTGGGGCTATTTGACTCTTACACTATGCAGATGTTTTGGCTTCCAGATTTATCCTAGCATGTGTTCACTTTGTCCAGATTCAGGTAGAGATGGGGTGCTATTTATTGAGTAACCCCATGGAGACCCAACAAAAGATGTTTGTATGACTGTAAAATACATCTCGCACCTGACTTTCCCCTCAAACTTTGTCTTATGCTCCTGACTTATAGCTACTATGAATTTTTTTTTCTTCTTACTCCAAGTCTTTGAACACATCAAGTTCTTTTCCATCCCTGGCTTCTACACCTGCTAGTCTTCTGTCTTCCAATTCTTTACATAGTTCATACATTTTTCATTTTAAATATTAAATCTTCAGAGAAACCTTCTCAGTAAGGCTCTTGTTATTCTCCTTCATAACATCTCATGTTTTTATCTCACTTATTGAACTATCTGCTGTCTGTACCCATCACTGGATTGCAAGCTCAATGAATGCAAAGATTTTGTTGGTTTGCTTGACCACTGATTTTTGGCACCATGGCACAGTGCCTGAGACATAAAGAAGTCAACAGATACTCGTTGAATACATGAATAACTTCTATCTTAATTGAACTAAATACCATGAATTCATCATGTATCAGATGCAGAGAAGGCACTTTGCTAACTTAGTTATGTGTCCTTGCCCTATGTAAGTTGTACTCCAACACAGCAGGGGCTGTCCAGCTTGAAACTCAGAGATAACCATCTTCTCTTATTAATACTTTGTGAATCTCTATGCCCCATTTGACAAATACCAACCAGCAAAGAGGTTATTAATTCAGAACTACTGTGATGTTATCAACAATTAATCCCAAATGCCTCAGAATAAAACTTCTATGCCAGATTTTATAGTCACATGAAAATTACACTAAGTATATGGAAAAAACACTCATGCCATTCATTTGTTCTCTGTATCTTGTCTTCCAAATAATACAGAAAAATTCTGGGAGACAAAAGTAAAAATTTATTTGAAATTCTTGGTAATAGTTGGCTACTTTATAGGTATTCCATAAATATATGCTAAATTAACTGTTTTTACATTATGTATAACATTATCTTAGATACTGGATATAATATAAATAAAGTAAAATACGTGTGTTTTACTATGATGAACTCAGTTGTGAAAGAAGAGTAGGGAGACTTAGGTTTCTAATTTCCAGGAAAATACCCAACCACTTCCCAAACCCCCATGAAAATAGAGAAATGAAAGATGCCTCTCAAAATAACAAATATGCAAGAGATACCTAATTTCTCAGAACCTGGAAAAATTTTCCCTTTAAACGATAATAATACAACAGTGTTCATGACATCCAACGATAATAATTATTGTTAAAGTGTGCTCCTATGCTGTGAGTTCCCTACATCAGGGATTTAAAAATATAGCAAGGAATCATAGAACAGGATTCTGTGCTTCTTAAGTGAAGAAAAACTTTATAATAGAATTAGTTAACAGCAATTCAATCCTCAAATTATTGCAACCTATTTTAATAAACCAGCAAAATTATTTCCTGTCTAATCCTTATAATAATTAGTAATCAGGAAAGGTTTTTAAAAAATATCTTAAGCTTATAAATGATATTGCTACAAAAATAAAGCAATTTCATATTACTAAATCAAGAAATTAGGCAAATTTTTTTCATTGTCAGGTTTCTTGGATGGATGGCTGTATGGGTAGATACATGGATGCTTAGAAGGATGGGTACATATATGTAAATAAGTATCTAAGAACATTCTAAGTTTTTCCATTTTCCTTGATGTGAACATATCATTTTGGTTAATTTTAACAATCATAAATTGCCTATTATTCCAGGCATCATGCCACATGGGACACAAAGATGATGAAGATTTCTACAGGGTCTAGAGGCTCAAATTCTAGTATAATGAAGGTCATATCTACAGATAGTAAGCTTTCAGCCTGATTTTGAATTCTAGGATTCTTAACAGATAAAAAGACATTAACGATTTCCAACGTAATATTATTAAAGGATGCAAGGAGGATTCCCTGCTGCCTACAGAATTTTCTATTTATGTTTGCTGCTCCCCGAGGTATCCCCCCTGGTCCAGGTCCCATCAACAGTGGACAAAATGTTAGCTAAATAAAAACTTTTTCTTAAATTTGTCAAAGAAACTGCTATGGCGTCAGCCCTAAATAACACTTAATTTTAATACATTATCATCAAGCACTAATGATTAATTTTTATACATGATTAATGAATGGCATTCTCTGCTGTCTCCAGCTATTACAGGTCATGGTTCTCTTCCAGAGCAGTGGCTCTTTAAACAGTCAACTCTGCCTTTCTGCATTGTTTTAATTCATATCTTCACTTAGAAGTGCTTCAGTGACTCAAATATAATAATTTAGATGGGTGTGTGTGTGTGTGCGCGCACACACGTGTATGTGTGTTTGAAATGATTAAACAGTCCTTACTAACTACTCAGAATTCATGTTTACTTTCCTCCATAGAAATCAAAGCTCAATTTTGGGATGTGGCAAAGATGTCAGTTGTACTACATGCTTGTCCCAAACCTCCTTGAAAGTGGTCATGTGACAGTGCTCTGGCCAATGAGAAGAAGAAACCTTCTTAGATTTCTGTACAAGGTGTGCTATCTTTCCACAGGCTTTGCCCTTTCCTCCTGCCTAGAATGTGGAGGGAAGGGACCAGAGCAGAAGCTATCTTGGGATTGTGAGGATGAAAAATGAAGAAGTTGACACAGGATGAAGACTGATTCAGGGGTCCAACTCTTGGTTTGCTGACCACTACTCTAGACCAAGCATGTCAAACATGGGGCCCACAATGAATATTCTTGTGGCCCAGCCAATATAACAGCGTGCAAGAAACGTTTTAATAAAAATTTCATAACTTGTTTTACAATATCCTGTTATACATATTAATTAATAGCGAACCACAATGTTTGTTAAAGCCTGATTACTATAATCGTGTTGCATTCATTTTCCTTATGCGTGTTAAGCGCAGGCGCACCATTTCTCTCCACTAATACTAGCAGTGAATATTTTAGTCGCCAATTGCCACATCATTAATCTTGTACTGACTTATTTGGTGTGCGCAACAGGAAATATTTCGCTTTCGGAGAACAAGAAAAATAGGTTTACTTGCGTTACCCTTATTAATTTGAGCAGTTATTCAGTGTCTGATAAGTTAATGTTCAAGAAAAAAATATTAATTTTTATTAAAATGTTCTATTATTTTATGTTAACGATTACTCATTTATTTCAGCCCTTTGTATCCAGCATGTCTCTATCGAAATAAACCTACATTTCTATGAACATTGAAGCTTTTTTTTTTTTTTTTCCGCCCACATAAACTTAACCTTTTGCACTTGGATGTCGACTGTGACTCCACACGGTTAGCATTAGAATAAAGGAATCGAGAAAAAAGTAAGCGAGTGCAGAGGGTTAAACCTTGTTTATTTGGCCCATGTTAGCCTTTGAATTTGACATGCTTGCTCTAGACAAATGGGCATAATAGTGATCTTGGAATGGGAAGAGAAATTATTATGAAAAACTGTATAAGCACAGTAGAGGGGAAAATGGGAAAACACCCTAAAGCTTTTTAGACCTCCAGTGCCCACAGCTCCCCGAGATGGGCAATAGAGCATCAAGAATGTTTATCAGTTTGAGACAGTGGTTGAGGCACACTTTCTCAAGTGAAGATTAATTCAGGAACGGCAGATGTCTACATCATAGCTGAGAGAGCTCAGTTTTGAGATGAAGTACTGACTAAAAGCCAGAACTAATGGGATGTGCTACATAATTTTACAGGAATCAATATTCCTGGTCTTTTCATCTCCTGTTTTCTCTCAGAGAAGGTTTATTACAGTGAAATATTCTCATCTCTCCTTCCAGGCTTGTTACATTCTTTAATGTCACCCTGGGCAGTAGTAAATCCTTAGATTGCTTTGCAGAGTGCTAAATGGAAAGAGTTGGGAACAACTGTCAAGAGAGACATTATCATCAACAGTACAGTCTCTGATGCATGATCCCAGGTGTTTTGAGATAAAAGACAAGAGTGCTATTCCTCTGTGAATCTAAACAATAAATGCACTGTGGCATGTCCGGGAAACTTACCCTTTTATCATGTTCAGTGAGCAGAGATGATGGAGCTTTTGCTCAACTAATCAGTTGCACTTCATGACTGGCAGAAGTCCTTTGTTCTAGCCATCACTGAACTATGCAATAGTTAATAGCTGGCACACATCCATCAATTGCTAGGGATCAGACAGTGTGCAATGCACTCTCTACAGTGGAGCTCAGTTATTGCTCCCAACTCCAATACCAGGTGTCATGACCATCTTCATCTTTCAGACAAACAGAATCTTATGGGGCAGAGGACAAGTTGCTTAACCTCTCCAAGACTCAGTTTGAATGAGGCCCCAATAAATATCACAGAATATTCTGGAGCTAGCATTTTTCTCACTGTAGTATTTGGTAGAAAAAAAAAATCTGCTGGCAGATGTACAACATACCTTGCCCTGAGGTCATGCAGTCTATGTGCATATCTGAGACCTACACAAACCTGAAACTGAAAGTAGGTAAATGTCACAAGTACAGTTACATTATTCTTTAAAATGTTTCATCTACAACTCAGTTTTGATTAGCGACTATTTAAAAAATTTCTATTCTTTAGATATATTTTTATTTATATCTGAGATATATTACTATCTTGGGTTAGGTAACTACAGTCTGGATAGATATAGTACAACATCTAAATAATATTTTAAGATATTTAATAATATTTAATGATACTTAAATATCATTATATATTATTAAATATTACCACATTTGTGACAATGTGGTAAAATAATTAATAGTATAATAAACATAGGGGAGGGAGTACATGGACCATGAGATTTCTCATCTCATAAATTCATAGGAGCCACATAGGACTTGTGTAGACTAATTCTGGATCATTGAATAAAGTGGTATCAAAAGTATCTAAGGTAATTAAAGTATCAAAATAAAATGAGTAGGTTAATTTTTATTCATTTATTAAATATTTATTGATAATGTTTAAGGACAAGGTTAAACAAGACAGAAATCGATGCTTTGCTTTCTTGGCACCTGCATGTCAGCTGACAGTTGTGTTCATGTTCTGCAAATTAAAGATGGCATATAGGTTGTCAGAGGTAGGCAAAGGCAGAAGCTACACTCCCAAGGCGTATTTGGGCTGGGTACAAGCAAAGACCCCAGATACAGTTTCCCAGAGGCTGCAAGGTAGGTGGTACATTCCGTTAGAACTGAAATACTTAAAACTATGATTTGAGGACCCATCATTTTAGGGCATACCACTTTCTTTGACAATAAGAGCCATGACTCCTGGCGGAAAAAAAAGGCTGGTCATAGGGTTTGAATGGAAACTGGAGCCTCACTCTGCTCTCTAAGCTTGTTATCTGAGGCTTCCAAGTAAACACCAACCCGCTTATCTTGCCTCATCTACAAATAGAGGGTCAGGTTTGAAAACTGCAGTTCCTTTAATTTGTGATTACTATAAGCTCAGCAGAGGGCAGGAGTCTTGCATTTGAAAACAATGATGACAATGGGAATTTAAAACATAAGAAGACAGTTATTGTGTGGGGTGGGATCTGTATCTGTGTCATACTATTTTCTAAATGTTGTATTTTTAAAAACATTATTTATAATATATTATTTATTCTATTTTAGATGGAAATGCATAAAGTAGTTAATGGTCAGTAACAATGTATAAGTAAAAGTAAAAGAAATTTCTATTTTTCCAAACCTTGATGTGGAACATGAATACATAAGGTAGGAAACAACATGGATAGGAAATAGCATTGCTATTCTCAGCAACCCTTTCAGTGTTTAGTGTATGATAACTATTTTCTGAATATTTTCAAAAATTTATTTCTAATGGGTGCATATACTTTGAGTCCTGGCACATTCAACCACAATATGAAATCACTGTGATATAGAAATAGAAACAAGGGTATATAAATATCCTATATAATAAACCTAATATGCAAATCAACCAAACACAAAATGACTGGTTGCTATGACATGCACTGACCATCAGGGGGCAGATGCTCAACACAGGAGCTGCCCCTGGTGGTCAGTGCGCTCCCACATGGGGAGTGCCACTCAGCCAGAAGCCAGGCTCATGACTGGCGAGCACAGCAGCAGTGGCGGGAGCAGCAAGCAGGAAGGCATCAAGGAGCAAGGGCTCCCAGACTGTGAGAGGGATGTCCACCTGCCAGCTTAGGCCCGCTCCCCAGGCAGATATCCCCCAAAGGGTCCCGACTGTGTGAGGGTGCAGGCAGGGCTGAAGGAACCCCCTCCCCCAGTGCATGAATTTTGTTCACCAGGCGTCTAGTAGAAATATAAAGAAATAGATGGACATTTAGAGAAAAATTCAAGTTTTGCACCCTGTAAAATTTTTTGAGTCTAAAATTATTATATAAGACCAATGGCCCAAATATACTTATTTGTTGTAATCACAAAAGTACAAGGTTATTTTCAACACAATGGTGCTTTCAAAACAAATCCATGTACATAATAACCTAATTTTGTGGTGAGGTTCACAACCATTGATAAATATATGAGCTTATTTCCATAGTTAAAGTTCACATACTTCCATTATAATGTTATTTTAATAAAAACACTAAGTTATTTTGAAATGAATGCACTCCTTTGTTGTGCATGCTAAAAGATGAGTGTGGAAGCACACAGGGTGGAGGAAAATATTAGGAATATAAAGTAGATATCAGCAACACTCCATCTGCCAAGTCAGCAGATATTTTTCTCCACTGAAAGCTTATTCCAATACTATATATATATATATATATTTTTTAAATCTCTAAATTTGAGGATGTTAAAATCAATCTATGTGTATCAGCTTGCTGATGAGTTAACTGAACACTGCATTTACATTTTTATGTGTTTTTTTTCCCAGTTGATGGCGGGCAATTAGCAATTTTAAGCCTGCTGACTAATTGAAACATTTCTAAATTATATAGATCTCTGGAGAAGATGCATTCTACTTAACCTTGGCATTTGTTTTAAATTACAGGAATCTACCATATTATATTATCCAAGGTTTAAAAGTCAGCTTTCTTCTCTAATTTGTATCTCAAGGTTTTTAGATTCCCGTTGAAAGCGAATAGGTAGAGGAAGAAGAAATGTATTCTCCTTTACACATTCCAGCTGAAACCAAGAGTTTTCTGTGTAACTATATAGTACCTTCTTCCAAAGGAGTTCAGCTTCCACGGTAGATGACCAATCATTCACATTTAACGTGTCTGTAATCAGGGAGGGGGCAAGGCATCTAAGAATCAAAACTGATGCCATGAAGAGGTGGCGTATTGTAAATGTTGGTTCCCTCCCTTCACCTGACTGCTAGAAGCCCTTTCAGAAGAATTCTGAGCAGCTGCAGCCTACACTGGTGGTGCCAGCTCAGATCCCCTTAGCAGGCTGGTGCACCCACTTTCTAGTGCAGTGCTTCTCTAAACAGTGCACAGCTGTGCCCCTCTTCTAAAGGCTGCCCTTGGTTAGAAATGCCCAAACAGGGTGGCCTGCAGCCTATGGCTGAATGATGTGAGGTACAAATGGCCAGCCCCCTTGTCCCAAAGTGGGGCAACTCTGTGGTACCATTCATAAGCCAGAATTTTCTGTTGGATCAGGCTGAGGTTAAACTTCAGCTGAACCAATATCTTTGCCTAGTCCTATCCTACTCTGCCTTCCTCATTCCTTCATGTCCTCACCTGAGCACCTCCACAATAATCCACCTGCATAAGAACCCCCAACTCTGGCTCTGACTCTGTAGAACTTAACCTTAAACCGAGGTAAGTGAAAGCACGAGCTACACTCACAGGGAAGAACCTGGGGTATTTGAGGTGGGTATAAGCCAAGACCCCAGATAATTCCCATGACCAAAGTCATTAATATAATTGCTTCCAAGCCCAGTTTACAGGCATGACACATTGCCACGACATTAATTCCTCACAACTGTTTTATACGCTCATCAACTGTCCCTGTTTGTCTGTGACTAGAGATTTCCTGGAATGTTAAGACTTTCTGTGTGAAACAAAGTTCCAAGCAAACCAGTCCTCCATGCCTCCCCTCCTCCCTTTCTGGGTAACCAAAGCAAGCAAATGTGAATAACTTGTGCAAAGTCTTAAAACAGCCAAGGAGAGATCCAGGATTTCGATCCAAATGTGCCTGACTCCAAAGATTATACACACCAGGGGCTGCCTAATGCCCTGTTTGCTGTTTCATGTTTTCCTCTTTTATTAAAGTACTACTAATAAGAATAAAAGGAAATTGCTTGGTTGCTTGATGGATTGATTGATTTATAAAAGACTAAACGAGGCAAGTAGAGGATGACATCAAAATGTGGTCCAGGTCCAATGGCCTGTGTAGCCTGCTCACTGGCTAAATGGCCTATTTTACTTTAGAACATTTTGATCAGTTAGTTCTAAGCAAAAGTTTAATATCTAATGGGAAGACATCATGATCAATTATGACTTTCCAGAGAAGAACTATGTTGATTTTAAATTCAATAATATTGATTTGGGGTTTAGTAGAGATGGATAATAAAGAAAAGCCAGAATATATGCCTAATATGAACTGTGACGGCTAGATTTTTTATTTACTTCTTCTCAGTGAATCCTATAAAACCCACTTATTAAGAAACTGAGGCTGAACAGGCAGAAGTGATGTAAAAGAAATGAAAGCTAGAGAAATTTCTGCAATGTGTTAGGAAGTTACACGAAAGGAAAATGACGCACAGTAAAACACACGCTCTGAAAAGTCATGGAAGCAGATGTATCAGACACAGGATAGATGGCTCCTATAGAAAACTTTTTGGGAAAAAAACAAACAGAAAAAGCTTAAAACTCCTTAAATGATAGCAACACTGGCACAGAATAATAGTTGAGTATGATACTTGTGTCTGTACTGTTGACTTTAAACTATAGCTTTCCCACACACTAAATATGTGATATCTATAAAATGAAAAGGAAATGGGACCTACTGCATAGAATCTATGAAAATGTAATGACAAATAGCATATAAAGCACTTAGCATAGCACTGTGCCTATAGCAATCTTAATATATGAAGAGGTAATATGCAAATTAGTCCGGGATGCCATAACGGGATGACTGGACAGGAGGAGGTTGCTCTCACAGGTGAGGCTTGGAGTGGAGATGGAGACAGAGACGGGGGCCTGCCTGAGCCGGCGTAGCAGCTCCTGGCGGCCCGGAGTGGACACAGGCAGGGGGTGGGGGGGCCTGGGTTGGAAGTCAGGGTCCCAGCCGCCCGCAGAGCCAGTCAGCCCTGGGTCCTGGCCGCCCACAGCAGTGGTCTGGCCTGACTCCCACAGTGGCCCGCGGGGTGCCTCCTCTCATGGTGGGAGGTGGGGCGCAAATCGCGCGTGATTTCAATCGCGCACCCGGCCTCTAGTCATGTATAAAATGTTAGATCTAATTATGTGAAGACAAGCACATTGATTGCGATTTTGTAATGCAAAGACATATGCAGAGTTCTACTTTGTCTTTAGAATCACCAAAGTACATTGGAATGTCATCTAATTAATATTTTGTCCTCTGAAGAATTACCTTAATTTAGCATTTATCATGAACAGGCTTTACATGGATTTTATTTTTATTTAATTTTAATGCTATTTTGGTGTAGGTACTTTTATTCCCATTTTGCAGGTAAAGAAATAAAGGTACAGTGAATTTTAACAATTTGCCTGAGTTCACACCCATAGTGTTAGAACCTAAATTGAAAACCAGATTAAGTGATGTTAAGTCCACACTCCTGACAATGACACTTATCAGGAATAATGTGAGAGAGGTACAGAACGGTGACCATTGTAACCACAGCTACGCTTTCCGTTTCTAGCTCCCACAGTGCTTCCTAAAGTGCCCTGACTGAAGCGACTGATTATGACTGCCCGTAGGTGGATCATGTCAGAGCACAGATGAGGAGAACCTTGGGGCCAACTGAGCAGCTCCCCTTCTCAAACCTCAGACACAGCCCAGCACCAGCAGGGACAGTGCTGCAGCTGCAGGTAGGGCTGCAGAAAAATGAGGAAGTCAGGACCCCATCTTTATGGTCCTCAAACATGATGCCATCAATCCATCCAGAGTTGGTCAAAGTCAAAACTCTGACACTTCCAATACTTTGGCTTTCTACTCACTCCACTCCATTCCATTCCATTCCACTCATTTCATCCCTTTTTATTCCATTCTACTCTTGCACTTATTTAAATTTAACCCAGGGATATTTTTAATTGATTTTTAGAGAGCGAGGGAGGGAGAGAGAGAAACATCGATGTGGGAGAGAAACATCAGTTGGTTGATTGCCTCCCCTACATTCCCTGACCAGGGATGCAACCTGTTACCTAGGTATATGTGCCATGACTACAATTGATCCCACAATCTTTTGGTGCAGGGGACAATGATCCAATCAGCTGAACCACCAGGCCAGAGCTTTATTCCATTCTTTTATATTCCAGTACCTTCCACTTAGTTCATTTCATTCCATTTCCCTCCATATTCCATCCACCCCATCCCTTTCTGTCCCATTCTATTCTCCCATTCCATCCACTTGACTCTACATCAGTCCAATCCATTGATTAGTTATCCAAAGGCAGTCTCTGGAAAATAAGCAGTTGATGCTACAAAGATGAAAGTAATTTAGTTTTGCTCCTGAAAAGCTCTCAGGCTGACCAAGCTTCATTCAATAGATAGGTATACAAAGTCAAAAACGAACTCAGTAATTTACAGCATAACTTAAGTTGTAAAATAAAATGCATTATATATTTCAAAATTCCTGGCTCTGAAACCAAATTTTGCCATGATATTCTTTCTATTACTAGACAAGTCTACTCAGAAGATTTCATTCTTGGGAACTTTATATGTGAAGATAAAGTAGAAAATTTCCAAGGTATATTTCCAATGAACCATGAAAACTAGAAAGATACATTTTTCCATACTGGGGAAACTTCAAATTAAGACTAGGGTCTACAATATCAAATCAGAATGTGTTTTCCCTCTGAAGGTGCTAGATTTTTAAAAAATGGATGATTTTTTTCTATAATTTTTTATAATTCCTTTTCTTCAAAAGTACCATGACCTCAGCTAGGACAAATAGAGAGCAAACATCATCATTTTATTTGTAAGCATTCTAGATTCTGTTTTTATGACATGTCCTGTTTAATTTCTGCGGAGATCTGAAAAAAAACCCTTGTTTTATTGCCTCTGAATTTAAAAAGCATACTTTCATATGAATTGACATGAGAAACATTTTATGCTGTTACTTTGGGTAGTATATAGCAATCTGCAGGTTCCTCACACACTGACCATATTATTTTTCCTAGTGTTCCAGAGTTTTTCAAAGATAGGTCTGTGCATTATATAAATTAGCAATCCCTGTGTGTTTTCTAATTGTCTATTCCTGGATTCTACTTCATCCCTAAGAACTTGAATCTTTGGAGCCCGTACAACAAAGTCTCCAAATAATTGCCCTCAGTAAAGCTTACCCTCTATCCTTTGCAATCCACTGGGACAGCGATTAGGTCCAGTGACGGTGCATGGGCTTTCCTGAACCTGCCTGACAGTGACTCCTGGGCACACTCACCCACTACAGCTGTCACACAAATTAGGCTCTGTGAGAGCAAGGAGGGCTCAGATGAGGAGATTCATTGTGTTGTGGATGCTTCATTTAACCTCAAAAAGGCAGAAAGAGACAACCAAGCCAACAGAGCACACATGCTATTGCCCAGGTGGTGCCTTGCTTAGTCCGGGTATTTGGGATTGTACAGGGTCGGCAATACTGTAAATTCACATGCTATACAGATTCTCACGCCAGGAAGGGAAATTGCCATTCATTGTTCTAGAGCTGCATTTGCTAATTCTCTTTTCTGAGTATTGTTTTATTTGTCTTTGCATTTTAAGTGTCATTTCAGCAAATAACAAGTAACCAAGAGGTGAAAGAGAGGAACGCTCTCTATGCATCTCTGTTTACATGTATGACCTCACTTATTCTGTGCCCTGAGAAGAGAATATCGTTATCTCTAGATTAAAAATAAAGCAAACAAAACAAAAGGATAAGTAGTTCATTCAAAGTTAGCGAATATCAGCCCTATATGTTGAGCCCCTTTACACCTATGCAAAAATCTGTATTTCTTCTGCCACACCATATTATTTCCACTTCTTGCCCTCCAATAGTTGTTGTAGGTGTGAGGTCCCTATTTCTAAGTTTCCTCCTGGCTGCTCTCTTCTCTCAGAAGCTCTCATGCATTCCTTCATACAAGGTCTCTCCATTTTCAAACACATAGTCTTCCTACCTTAACATCAACTCTGACAAATTAATATAATATAATATAATATAATATAATATAATATAATATGATATAATATAAATCACAGGAAAGATAACTCATCATATACAAATAATCTACCCACATTCAAAGAGGAAGGGATTATACAAGGTGAAGGATCACTGAGGGCCATTCTACCACAGACAGTCTATTAGGGTTATATAATTTCATATTGCATATGTACTCTTTGTCAAAGAAAAGCAAAGTTAACTGTTCCTCAGGGAGCTTGAACTCTGCCCCATATAAAGCAAGGGAATAAGACAAAGAGATATATAATCCAATAGACCAGCTGACAGAAATAGAGAATAAGACTTTCCAAAATACTGAGAATATAATTTTTCTTCTCTTATTTGCTAACATATGCTTTCTAGGAGACATAAAGCATTCTAAAATATTTTGTTTCTCTCAAATGTTTTTAGCATCTTCTAATTGGTATATCATTTCATAATTACTCACTTCTACTAAAGCAGAAGTTTTGAGTCATTCTTAAGTTTTCCTTCTCTGCTTAGTTGTTTATGTTGTAGAATGTCTGAGTCTATAATTAAATTATTGTCTCAAACAAATTAGCCAATCCATGCATACATTAACATATCATTATAAATGTGGAAAACATAGATGCATGCCATAGATTTTAAAGCTGTGTAGTGCTGCACAGGTCTAGGCTTGCTTTCCTGATAACTGGCCTCAAGTCTGAGTATGGGAAGAAACAGAGAAATTAATTCTAAGAAAAAGGGCAAATTTACCATTATCTGAAATAAGGGAAAAGTGTGATAGTTGGAAATATTGTCATACAAATAGTTACTCCAATAATCTTTTCTTTCTCACTATGGGAAAAATATACTTCCTCAGTCCACTGACATATGTCTTGCTTTGGCCAATAGAATGTCCATGAATGCTATGTGAAAAGTGGCCTTAAGTATATTTGTGAGGTTGAACTTGACTCATATACTCTGGTGATCCACTGTGATAAAATGAAGCCACTTCAAACTGCAGTCTAGGACACACAACTATGAAACCAAACCAACAAAACTGGCAGTTCAGCTGAGCATCCCTGAACAGGTAAACCCTGATCAGCTGAGCCAGAGTCACCTGCAGACCTGGGAGTTGAAGATAAACACTTGCTGCTGCAAGCCCTTTGCATTTGGCAGTTTGTTACACAGCATTGTCACTGCGATAGCTGACTAATACAACACCTGGAGATATCAGTACAGTCTTAGGTTTAAATCTGATTCTGCTAAGTAGATACATCCTGGCATACCCTGCTTCCAGACTACGGCACTAAAGTGAGTGACATAATAAAGGGAGTTTAGTCTTTTTTGCTGGGGAAGGGCCTTGCCTTCAATTTGTAAAAAAACTCAACATCTATGAATCACAATAAAGTGAAGTGCAGTAAAACAAGGTATGCTTGCACTAAGATCTATTTATTTATACAACATGTATACATATATGCTGCATTTTAAATGTCATATATAATAGCGCTGGCACTTGTATATGGGTAGTGTTTTCTTAGTGTATCACATAAAATCGGTGTTTTTGGTAGACAGTATCATGCTAACATTTAAGGAAGTCCTTATATGATAAAATTATTCATAATGAAATGTAGCAGCAGTGAAGCTAGAAGTGTTATTTCTCCTTGTAGGGCTTTCTGCTACCGTGGCCTCCTGGTTATTCACAATTGTAAAGGGATCTGATAACTCTATAAACAGTCACATGCAGTAAACTGCTTTTTGAGAAGGCGATAACATTTTAAATGTATTTGTTGCATCTCATTTTATGAGATTTTATGTTTCATTTTTAGAAATACTAGGAAAATAGTTGCAGATTACATCAAGGTCACAACTGTCCTCTTACATCAATGCAGCATCAAGAGAGAAAGGAACATGGGGGCAGGGAGAAATTTGTGAAGCACTGCTGAAATAAATGAAAATGGTTGGAAAAGCTGTCTTCAGTTTCAACAGTTGTAAGAGCACATCCCTGTCTAAAAATACTTCTGACCATAATATTTCTTTTCCTCGTCAATATGAAACAAAAAAGAGTGAGTAGCAACACTACATAATCCCAATGAATACTCAATACCTCTTATCTAGACTGCTAAAATGTGTACTTTCTTACAAACATTTGTGTTGAACTTAAATGGCTTAACATTGCTGAGATCATAACAATCAGTTGCTGGGGCAGAGTCAGGGCTTGAAGTTGGACTGAGTAAGTAAACCTTACATATGGCCCTAACAAGCAGTATCAGCACAAATACAGTGACAGGATTGCAACTAGGAAACTCTCTCCCATCTATAATTTATTTTAGTATCTTTATTTTTCTTGTCAAAACTAGGTTTTAATTCATATCCTAGGTTCAATACACTATTTTTTTTTTTGTTTGTTTTTCCATCTAGAACAGGGCTTCTCAACCTCAGCACTACTGACATTTTGGGCTGGATAATTCTTTGTTGTGGGAGGCTGAACTGTTTGCTTAAAGACATTCAGGAGCATCCCTCGCTTCCACCTCTTAGGTGCCAGAAGCACCCTCTACTCTGGAGCTGTGACAGCCAACAATGTCTCTATGCCTGGCCAAATGCCCCTTGGGGGCAAAAATCACTCCCATAGAGAACCTATGATCTAGAGCAGTGGTCGGCAAACTCATTAGTCAACAGAGCCAAGTATCAACAGTACAACGATTGAAATTTCTTTTGAGAGCCAAATTTTTTAAACTTAAACTTCTTCTAATGCCACTTCTTCAAAATAGACTCGCCCAGGCTGTGGTATTTTGTGGAAGAGCCACACTCAAGGCGCCAAAGAGCCGCATGTGGCTCACGAGCCACAGTTTGCCGACCACGGATCTAGAGAAATACAATACTATACAATAAGCTATTTATTCTAATACTAGATGCTAACCATAAGCACAAAAATAGCCACATTTATAGGTGTTTATTTGTCAGACACATAATTCATTTTATTCCTCACAAAAGTTAAATGACTTGCATATTATTATTACCTCTCTATTACTAATGAGAAACTGAAGCATAGAGAAGATAAGTGACTTGCTCAGCTAGTAAGGAGAAGCTGGATTTGAGCACAGGGCAGTGGGGCCTATGAGAAGGAAGTCCAAAATTAAATAGTCTGCAGGATGTCAGGATTCCAGCGGGGACCTTAGACACATGAGCAGTATCCCCTAGAACAGGGGTGGGGAACCTTTTTTCTGCCAAGGGCCATTTGGATATTTATAACATCATTCTCAGGCCATACAAAATTATCAACTTAAAAATTAATCTACTATATTTGGTCAAATATTTAATGAACTCACCCCTAATGCCGTGGCAGGCTGGACCAAATGATCCCACAGGCCTTATATGGCCTGTGGGCCAGACCTTCCCCACCCCTGCCCTAAGACCCCTCTTTGCTCATCTGTTCAATCTGAGAGCTAAACTAGATGGCCTCAGGGATGACCCTTCCACTGCTATCAATCTGTGTGTTCTAAATTATAGTCAGATTTATTTGGCTGGATTTATGTCAATAAGGGCAAGGTGACCACACATCAGATAATGGTCAACTACAGTAGTCCAGTTCCCAGTGGCAGCCATCCATCTTCATTGAATTAGATTCATGTTGTTTTAGGGTATATATTCCCTTAAACCTGACAGCTATGAGTAAATTCTGCAGGGAAGAGATGACGTCACAAAACTGTCTTGCAAATTTCTCCATGAATCTCACCACCAGCTCTTCAAAATCACGCTTAAATGCAGACAAGGTTAGAGAGGATACACATAACTTCCCCCCTCTGGCAAAGCCAATGGGAGAAAGCAGTTAACTGCTGGCCAGATGACCCTAAAAATTAATTTTAAAGTAAGTGCCAGAAAACTTGATCAGCCAAAGAGGGTTAATTCAATTAATAATGAACACTGGAAGTAGGAGCTTGTTTCCTCACCTAAGGTGACTACTGTGACCCCCTAGGCTCATAACAAATTAGAAGATTCCGGTTAGTGAGAATATGCTAAACTCCATTCCATAATCTCATCGAACATTTCTCTTTACCAGGTTATCTATCTCTAGCCTTTCTCTCAATAAATCTATCTACTCAGCAACTGCTAAAACAGCTTTCCGTTATAGTTACTGCTCACTTCACACAGTTCCTTAAAGCTCATAACCACATTTTGACCACTTAACCTCCCTATCCATGGACATGATCCCAGACATGTATTCTTACAAATTCCAGTAGAAAAATAAAGCTGTACCGAGTTCCCTACACGTAGACTACCTTTTCCATAATATAAGATTCTAGGAGAACTATGTCTAGCATTTATTGATTATGATTTTTGACAGATAAATTTTATAAAAGTATACCATAAACAAATTTCTTTTAAAGGTTTAAGGTAAAATACAGTTATCAATTTTTCTGAGCGTACCAAAGCTAGGAACCTCATCACACACTATGTCTAAGAGCAAAGATTCTTCCCTTTGTCACCTTCTACCCACAGAGTTAATTGCCACACTTTCAAAGGCTTTAGAGGCTCACTTATGGTTGCTCACTCATATTCATTTAGTTTTGTAACCCAAGAATATTCTTGAATATTAAAAAAACAGAAACAAAAAATCATGCAAACATGAGCCATTGTTTTTATCGTGTATATGATATATACATATACACAAATATATGTATTTATGAGTAAACTTCTGCATATAAAATATATCCTTTAACTATTATACAAAATTGAAAATAAATGATTTTTTTACTTTAAACTCTGAACATTTTTATAAGGGCATGATTATATATGGAAAAACATATCAACACACTTAGATTATTCAAGAGGAATATATGGAATTAGAAGAAAATGATGACTTAAGTCTAATTGGAACTCTTTGGTTCTTCCAGCTTTTGTTGATAAAATTTTCCCAGATTGAATAATTGTAATTTCTACCTGTACCAAATCCATAGCCAGTCTCATATCTCACTGCCATTAGGCTACTCACCACTTCCCCTACTGAATTATTAAATGATATTTGGAGTTGGCCGCAGTTCATAGAAATGCGACAGTCCAATGCATCGGAGCACTGTCAACTGTTAAGAAAAGACTAAACGACCTTGACAGCTGATAAAAATTTCATTATTATCCTTTCCTTGGAAAGGATGCAACTCAGCCCAAAGCTGTTAGGTATGGAGCTTTCAGAGTTCTCAATTTCTCTCCTGGAGAGGGCACACTAGACTTTTTCACGGGGATTAAATGGCATATATAAAATATGCAGCCTGGCCAGGCACACTCTGGGTCTTTATACTTTCGTCCTTTCATTGGCCCTATAGTTTGTTTTTTTTCCCCTTACCTCCCTACATGCTAATTCGGCCTTAAAGAACAGAGTCAGAAGTGCAAAATGAAAGAATGGAAGAAATGCTAGATCTTGAGAGAAGATACCAGTTAAGAGATACTGACTTTGGATACAGTTAAGATATTCAGATACTCCAGGCAACTTCTTTCCTCAGCTGGACCTCTGTGTTAATGGGGTTGAATCCTTTCCAGTTCTATCTGTTCATTGGGTTATTGTGAAGATTAAAAAAAATAGGCTAGAGCTACTTTTTAAAGCCCATATATTACAAAATATAAGTGCTCTTATTTTTACAGTTAGGAGGTATGTGATAAAATTATATTAGTAAGTTGTGATTAGACTGGATCAATTCAATGTTTGGTTACCCAAATTATATTTACTTGTAGAAATACAAATTATAATCTTATTATTTAGTGATAACTACTTCAAACTACAAACACCAGATCCTACAGTGAAAGTTCTGATTAAGCAAATCAGTAAGGATATTATTGGATACAACAGAAATACAGATAAAGGGCTAATTTGCAAATTAATTAATTAACTAATTAATTAATTAAAGAAATTAGTCTTTTTCCTTTAAAATTAACTTAGTGGATTGAAGTAGTTTTCCTACCTTGCATTAGAGGAACTATATGAAGAATCTAAAACTTAATCATCTGAAGTGCAGAGTGAAATTTGCTATTTTCTCCTGTTATGACAAAGCATAAGAAATCCTGACCGAGAGAATATTTCTTGCCCATACTCTTGATCAGAAATAATTCCAGAGTTTGAAAGTCTCCAGGACTGAGAATACTTTTTAATTTTAAAGGGGGTAGAGATTGAGAATGATGTGCAGTACAGGGTGTTATCTGTACTTGCCACAGCAAAGCATATTTTTAAATACCTGGTTTTATAGGCTTCTCTTGGCAGCCTGACCTTTCTTTACAGGAGCTTATCTTGCTGTGGAGCGCTATTCCCAGGTCTCCTGGGGTTCACCGAGCTATGAAGAAGCAGAGTCAGAAAATAAAGGGGACGTGGGAGCCAAATATATAAGCAACATAAAGTTTCTGCTACGTTAGAAGAACCACTGGGACTCCAAACGTGGTTTTACAACTTCCTAGTTCACATCCTACTCAAGCTGTTCTGAGAAAAGGAACCATGGAGAAGCTCAGCCTCCTGGGGACAGAAGGGAAAAAATAAAATCTTTCCTATAAGGGCAGAGGTGGAAAAGGCCAGCTAATGCAGTATAGTTGCAGAATTCTAGGAGAAAACACCAGAATGCTCAAAATGGGGGCCTAAAAGAGTTGGAGTAAGCTTGCAAGCCCAGATGTGCATAGTCTAAAAGTGATTTACTGTGAGAAGATCAGGAACTTTCAAGTCAACCACAGTGGGCTTCAACATGCCACCCATCTCACCCCAGCTTTGTGTTAAATTCCATTTTCATATCTATAAAGTGAACCCAAAGACAGCTACTTTGTAGAGTGTTAAGAGGGTTGAATAAGATAATGTGTAAAAAATACCTGCTGCGGTATTTGCATGGCTTACACCCCTGATGGAGGTTTCTTTTTTCCTCTGTTATGAATGCCAATGCTAGAAGGCACAGCTCTCCATGGGGCATGGAGGATGAGCTGGGCCTCACCAGTCTGGAGGCCTTCCACCGGAGACCCATATTCTGCTTGGGATCTCAGGGCATGTCACTGAGATTTTTCTGAGCTTCAATTTAGTCAATGTGAAATTGTGTCATAATAATCCACCATCTCATGTGTTTGTTAGGAGCATTAAAGGAGAAAATGAAAGCAATTTTGTGTGTTAATATTATTCCCATCATCATCATTAGAATAAGGCAAGAGAGTCAAGAAATTTCTCTTCTCCCATTCCCTCCTCTTATAAAGACACTCATTATTAGATGTAGGGCCCACCCTAAGTCCAGGACGATTTTATCCCAAGACACTACCTTAATTGGATCTGCAAAGACCACTTTTCCAAATAAGGCCACATTCATCAGTTCCCTGGGGTTAGGAAAGGGTCTATCTTTGGGGGGATCACAATTCAACCTACTACAGGGAGTCAGATGTTAAGAATATAAATTAACATATTATGCAATGGCAAGTAGTGATGATGCTCTAAAGAATAAGGGGAGGGTGTTAAGGGGATGCCTTTTGGAGAGAGCAGTCAGTACAGGTCTTCTGAAGGTGACATGTCAGCCAATAAAGAAATGACACCATGAGAGAGTAAGGCATGCGCATAATTGAGGGAGCAGCAAATGCAAAGGCCTGAAACAGGAAAATCAAGAAAAGTCAGAGTATCTGGAAACACCGTGAGGGCGCAGGGTGAATTCAGGATTCACATGAGGGGGTGGTTATGGATTAAATGTCTGTGTCCCCTTAAAATTCATATGTTGAAATCCTAACCCCCAAAATAGTAGGGGTGGGACATTGGAAGATAATCAGGTCATGAGGGTAGACCCCTCAGGAATGGGACTATTGTCTCTATAAGAACAGACATGAGAGAGCCTCCTCCCTGTCCCTGATCTCAGCATTGGCAGGCCACAGTGAGAAGCTCATCTGCAACCCAGCAGAGGAACCCACCAGAACCCGCATTGCTGGCACCCGGAGCTGAAACTTCCAGAACTATGGGAAATACATTTCTGTCATTGCAAGACCCCAGACTATGGTATTTGGGACAGCAGCCTGAGAAAGATGGGGCTGCATGGACACAGGGAGGGGGAGGGTTTGAATTTTATTCTTCGTTTGATGAGAAGCCAAGGCAAGCAGAGTTGTCTGCACCTTTAAGGAGGACACTTTATTTTAAACCAAACCCTAAACACATATTCTTTTCTCACATAATTAGCTCTAATAATGTGACACAGCTCCAGGAGCAGTTCTTTGCCCATATTAGAAATAAACTCAGCTTTTCCTACCATTTCTGTTCATCGTCTTGTGCTTCACTGAACACATCATGCATCTGCATAAATGATTCCTTCTGCCTGCATGCCTTCCCTGTGTGCATCCTTCCTCCGCTGGCGTCAGTCCCCTGTTTGTGTCACCTCCCAGAAAAGGCCGCTCACCCTTCCTTCCTCCATGCTCCTGGGCACCTATTGCCCTGAGCACATGCTACCCTGCATGGCCACCGTCTGTGTATAACCCCACCTCCCCCACTCCACTGCACAGTCTTGTATGGTCACATCTACATCTTTTCATCTTTGTAATCCCAGAAACTAGCCCAGTGCAAGATAGGAGAGGAATAACTGTTTGTTAAATGTGTGAGTGAATCTTGGTCTCATTCAGCTTGATTTTGCTGGGCTTATTTATCCCATCCCACTACTTCATGAGACATAGACTCTCTTCTGGTATTCAGTGAATCTGTAGAAGGTAAGTGACAGGTCACACTCTAAACCAGTGGTCGCCAACTGATGGTCTGTGGACCACTGATGGTCCATGAGGTCCGAAAGGTTGGTGACCGCTGCTCTAAACATTTTTCTTATAGTTTATTAGAGTCACATTCAAGTACTGGCCTATTGCTCTTGGTTTGCCAATACCCCAAGAAGCAGATGAGTGGCAGCTCTCTTCCCTACAGTGATTTTGGGATAACTGGAGCAATGGAGCTGCATTAACCTGTCAGGGGCCACACACCAATCCCTGCAACCAAGGAGCCAAATCTGGGATTCAGGTTGTTGTTTTCTTCTGCCCCTGCTGTGCACTGAGCTCATAGAGCCGTGCTGTATTTGTCATGCACCTGAGTTCTGAAAAATCAATAAAATCTGTGAACCACAACACAGTACACACACACACACACACACACACACACACACACACACACAGTGAAAAGAGACTGTCCCCTTTAATTATAGCAGCATGAATGGACCCAACCACTATGGCCTTCAGGGACACTCCCAGGACAATGGGGTGTGGAAAATTATTTAATTTTTTGTATAAAATTCTCCTCGTTGGACTTTCTCTAATGGAAAACCCAAAGCTGAGTATGTGTCACTGTGTTAAAGCATTACGATTGTGTGTGGGAAGAAGAACACACCAAAAAAAGATACCTGACCATTTCAGACAACATATGTTCTCAGATATTGGTGGGAATAAGAAACATTTCAGGTGGGCTTCTTTTAAGTAAATACTGAATATGTCCAGTGAGCTCAAGAATCTAAACAGAGAGGCTTCTATTACACATCTAGACAAAAATAGGATCGCTGTGACCAATGTCCCGGGTAGTTCCCACAGTTGTCAGAGTTCATATCTCAACTCCAGATTCAGGTCCAGCTAGCTGGTCTATGGGAGGCTGGGAGCATGCTGAGCCAGGTGTGTTGTGGACACAGCTGCATGCTGTGAAAATGCATGCTCAATGAACCTTGGAATAATGTTTCAGATTCCAAATACTGAGAGAAAAGTGTCTTCTGGCTTGCTGTGTCTCAATGTACTATTGAGGTAAATGAATTTTGCTTGGTTAGTTTCTAAAGCCAATGATTTTTTTTAAAAAAGGATGAGGTATAAAAATGGATTTGAGAGCATGAGAAAATATTATAGATCATTGGCTGTAAAGTTGGAGAGCCTTAAAAAATTATTATAAGGATAATGATATAATGGCAATAGGTTTTTTTTTACTTAGTTCTTTCATTATTTGAAGTGTTTTGTCAATAAATATGTTAGGGACATGGCTCAGCTATCACTATATCCAATTCATGGGTCAGAACAATCTAGCCTGGAGCAGTGAAATGACTTGCCCCAGTCCTTACAGCTCTGGGTGTTACATATAAGACATGGAAATGGACTCAAGTCTCTTGTCTACTGGTTCACATGAGAATAAAAAGTTAAACCTCCTGAGATTGGTTAACATCCCCAAGGATGGGATGTTGTGTTTTCTTTCTTCTAGGCTATTTCAGAAATTGTTTGCCATAACTATTTTTCAAAGTGCCAGTTACCTTGAAATAACTCTAAAGGGCAGTTCATTTCCAAGGATCTTCTATGAAACACTAATTCCAAAAAATGTCAGCAGACATTACTTAAAACAATGCAAACAAGTTGTCAAGGAAAATGCTGGGTTAAGGTTTGTGAAACATTTCTTTACTGTAGTGCTTATCGCCAGCTTAAGTAAAAATATGCAGCCTTTGGCCTGTGTGGTTCAGTTGGTTGAGCATCTTCCTGTGTACCAAGAGGTCATTGGTTCGATTCCTGGTCAGGGCACATGCCTGGGTTGTAGGCTTTATCCCCAGTAGGGGGCATGTAGGGGGCAGCTAAGAGACAGAGAAATATATTAAAATATAAAAATGTGCATTCCATTATCTTCCAGTAGTGGGTAGAATACATATAAATTCCTGAATATGTTGCTAATGGCACTGTTTTTATTATTTTTCACCTAGAAAAATATTTAGAAAAGCTTTGCCAATGGAAATCTTAGTGCTCTATAGTAATGAACCTTCCTAGATTAAATATACTCTCCAGTTAAAGTACACACACAGTAAATTATATTGTGACAACACTTTTGTAATTATCTCAGCTAGTTTCACCATGAATATGACCACAATCACAGTGTTTCACACTCATTAAGGTGGCAGGAAAGCTCAGAAGAGTAAAATACTGTATTGGGGAAAAATAGAAATAATAATGAAAATCGCCTCCAAATATATTTATTCTTTAAAATGGTTATAGAATAATATCCTATATAAAGATAAAACTTATGACTCCAGTAATATTCCAGTGGTGATTTTATGAAAATCTCTCCTCTTTTGAGCTCCCTGATAATCAAGATTTTTCAGAGAACACTGTGCCCTGGAATGGAGAGTAGGGAACAGGTTGGAAGGGAGCTCAAATCCACCTCTCAGATCCCATCAGCATCGCTCCCTGGTCCCTAGTGCTACTTGGCAGTGTTTTGGGGACACCTTGAGATAGTGCAGCATTCTAGGCACCTTCCTTCTATTTTCCAATTTTGAAATCCAAAGTCAAACGTTTCCCCAGTGACTTAAATTGACACATTCAGGCCATAGTGAGTCCAGGTTCCTTCTCCTGGGGATGTCATGTACAGCATAGTCTATATAGTTAACACTCCTGCGTTGTGCTTGAAGGTTGCTAAGACAGTCTTCAAAGTTCTCAAAATAAGAAAGAACTGTATAACTATGGGAGGGATGGACGTTAACTGAGCTTCTGGTGGCAATCATTTTGCAGTGTATACTTACGTCAAATCATGATGTTGTACACCTTAACTAATACAATGTTATATGTCAATTATCCTATATAATAAAGATAAAATATGCAAATTGACCATACCTCCACCACAAAGATGGCTGCGCCCACAGCGGAGGCGGGGTTTCCGTAACACAAGATGGCTGCATCCACAGTGGAGGCAGAGTTCCTTAACAAGCAATCACCAGGGACCTGAGGCTATGCGCCCCACCCAGCGGGGCTTGACAGGGGACCTGAGGCTGCAGCCCCCCTGGTGCTGGGCCAGGGGACCTGAGGCTGTGCCCCCTTCCTGGCAGGGCTTGACAAGGGTGGGGCCGGCTGGGTCTGGATCTAGCCCAAGGGGGCAGCCGGGTCTGGGTCTTGTGCAATTTTGAGGCACACTTGGGTGGGCAGGCACTTGACTCCGAGTCCTGTGGTGTGCCCCAGACTCTGACAGGAGGAAAATTTTCATACACATTTTACTAATTTTCTTTCATCTCTGACACTTCTATTATAGAGGAAGGGCAAATAGCAATATTAAAATATTTCCTCTAATTAATCCCCTTTTAATGTGCATGAATTTCATGCACCAGGCACTAGTATCTCAATAAAACTTGGGGCTTGGAGGGAAAAATAAGGTATCCAGGAAGGAGTGGGGATTCTTTGATCAGAGGTGGTCAGGGGTGGACCAGCAATGGAGAAATGCACACGGGACATAGGAAGGAGGGCAAAGAGTGCTGATGCTAATGCTGAGTTGCTGGCTGAGAGTCTGAATAGAAGCCCCTAGTGAGGGGGAAATATTTCTGATTTTAAAAGGTAGGTAGAGAGGCATGCTTGGGTCGGCAGTGTCTGCAGCCAGAAACTGCCCATAAACCAGAGTGCACTGCATCCAAGGGCTGGGCTCAAAATGAGCTTAACTGTGGACATGTGCAGGTAGTGTGTGCCTTTTACCTGAAATAAGATATAGTCTGCATTTTTCAGAGTTTAAATTTACCAAAGTAACACAAACCATACCTTGCTAGCTTCTAAAAAAGTTCTGTCTTACCATGTGGCATTAGAAAGACATAGCTAAGTACAAAGACTAAGTATATCAACAACATGTAATTAGATATCAAAGCAAAAACAAAGTGATCTCTTGGTTGCTTAGAGCCATGCTATTATAATAAATTAATAAGAACGTGAAGCAAACGTTATATAGATCATCAAAAAATAGCAGTTTTTGAGTGGTATAAGCAGTTCTCACTTGGCCATTTATTCTCTGATGGTGTGACTTCCTAAACCTTTGTCATTTCTGTACAATGTATTTCAGTGAGTCAACACAATTACTTTGAACCCATGTACATAAGAGGTTCTTTCTCTAAAGAGTTCTTAAATTATTGGTTGAGAACATGGGCTTGGGTATCAAGAGGACTTTAATTTACATTAAGCTCTGCCATTTGCTTTGAGCAAGACAATCACATTTTCTAAGCCTCTGTTTTCTCATCCGTAAAAAGCGGGGATAATAAAAGCTACTTAAATAGGCCTATTTATGGGTAAATGTGATGAATATAAAGCTTTAGAACAGGATGTAGTACATAACCATCATCAAATAAATGGTGAAAAATAATCATAATAATCACTCACTTTTAAGGGTGATAGAAGGGAACTCAAAATTCATTCAATACAAATCTTTCACAATTCGAGTAAAGACTTTGAATTGCTTAGTTCTAAACAGTTTCAAAGTACTTACTACAATTTATTTGACCATGTATTACAGACCCAGCATTTGTCAAGCGCTGAGCAAGCAATGACAATTCAAAGCATTAACATTCTCTGTGAATGTATATATAATAATTCTTAAAACCCAGATATATTTAAGAAAGCACCTATAAGAGCTGCCCCTTGACTTCAGGATGTACAGTGGGGAAACAACACAGGATGTGTCCTGTGACTTGATGGAGGTCTCAATAAGGTTTATGGGAGAACAGAAGGAACAATGACTCGGTCATGAAAGTCACTTCATAGTAAAGGTGGTAAGGAAGAGATGGAGCAGGTGGACATGTCCTTCGAGGTCAGCAGAGGGAACATAAGCAACATGTCAACCAATGATAAAACCAAGAGGGTGTTGTGCTAAGTAAAACAAGTCAGACAGAGAAAGACAATTTCACTTATATGCAGAATCTAAAAAACAAAACAGAACACATTCATAGATACAGAGCTACAGAGAACCTGTTGATGGTTGCCAGATGGGAGAGAGATTAGTGGAAGGATGAATGAAAAGGGAAATAAATTAAGAAATATAAATTGGTACTTACAGAATAGTCAAGGGGACGTAAAGTACAGCATAAGGAATATAGGCAATAATATTGTGATAAATGTGTAGGGTATCAAATGGGTACTAGATTTATTAGGGTGATCATTTCCTAAATTATATAAATGTTGTATACTTGAAACTAATATAATATTGTATGTTGACTCTGATTGAAAAATAAAAATAATTATTTAAAAAATAGTTCTATCATACCTAAAAAATAAAGAGAGAGAGAGAGAGAATCAAGAACTTGAAAATATATATCAATTGTTCCTAGTCCCACAGCATATTAGGGGCAGAATTAGAAATAAAATTAGGTCCCATGAGCCAGCTCTACTAATATTTCTATTCTTTAAGTTCCAATATGTTTCTCATTATTCCAAACAAATAATATCCAAGTTTGCAGAGAGAAATTATTTCAGAACTTTAGTTCCCCTGGGGATAACTTTTTACTAATTTTCTTATTTTTGTCATGGAATTAGTTTTCTCTTTCTTGATTTAAGCCTTTACTTGCTCTATTTAATTTTACTTTGACTTTTCCTTTTTTTTTAATCTCCTTTGAGCATATTTCATTCTCTATAGACAGCAATTTATTTCCCACCCCGAGAACTAATTTATGTATGTTTTATTAAAATATGCAAATAATGTAAATAGGCCCCCAATGACACTTTATGGGATTCTAAATTGAAACTTGTTTCACTTTGTGTTGCCTGGTGCACAATGTCCTGACCTTCAGGTCATGTCCCATTGGACTACTCTAACTGTAAAATGAACTCTGTATCTGCTAATCAGATTATTGGATCTTCACGTTTACCATAACTCTGATTAAAGGCCCTTACAGCAAATGGACTATGGCTACTTCTCAACCGAGCCTTATTAAAATTTAAAGTGTATCCATAAATACGTAAGTGTCTATTATAGATCAAAGTTCTGAAACTTAAATATTCACAATATACAGCTCATTTTACAAAACCACAGATTCAAAATTCCTGAGAGCCAAAGAACCAGACTAGTTAGTACCAAACAATCTATTATTTCTGCAGTGAGTATACTGTGCTCCTGTGAAGGAACTTCTTTTGTAGCCTGAGAACACATTTGATTTTATGTGGGGAATTCAGGAAATATATCTTCCATTCACGGAGCACTGTTGTTATGTTAATGTCTAAACAATGGTAAGGCCTTATGTAATATTACAGTATTTAATGCATCAGCAAGGGAATCATTGGGGGCTTACCGATTGACGTGATTCTGGCCCTTTGAAGAGGTTAATAAATTGGGGCATATTTCTTATTATGATTGTTCACAGAGCTTAGAAAGCTGTAATTCTATAACACCCCAGAAAGGTTTAGATTGATGCCTCCACAATAACCAAGGAGGCCAGTTCTCACAGATACTGAATAGTCTAGACTACATGATTCAGAGAGCAAAAATCAATACCGCAAAAAAGGAAACAAGCGATATGATTAGAACTACATTTTGATTTGTTGATTTGTGCTGGAAGCATTTTTTTGGTATTAAAGTTACTGGTCTATTAAACCCCATGGGGAAAAATAATGGAACTCATTACATGGAGTGTTCCACTTTGCCACATCTGGAGTCTGAATTGCACACTTATTAGTTATGTGCACTGAAGCAAGTTAAGGAAACAGAGATTTGTAATAAAATAACCTTTCCCATCAGGGGAGTTTCAATATCCTCGGGACCTTTTGGAAGTATTAGTGGGTATACAAAGAACAGTGAAGTGTCTGTTTGTCACCCACTGTCCAAAGTGGACAATAAGCACTAGAAAAATATGGGTTTTGTTTCAGCATCATTCCCTGATAGGAAGGAAAGAAAGACAGAGTTAATAGGAGAATCCATTAAAGACTAAAAATAAAGGGCAAAGAACCACAATTTTCTTAGACAACATAGAGACAGGAAAGTCTGTTTAATGATTTCCTGAGACCAAAGACTAAATTGAAATTCAGAAATTTGTTTAATCTCCTCCTATCCCAAAAAACTGATGCCACAAACAACTCACAGGACATGCCATTTTAATTGGGTCATTTACACTCTGATGAACAGCAACGGTTCTTCTGGTTTCCTCATTTTGGGGAGTGAGCCAGTTTGAAGCACATGATGTCTTCCATCAGAAACACCAGGCCAAATACGTTAAAGAAGCAAATGTTTATGCAATTTTATCATTTACTATCATTAATAAGGAAAGGATTATAATAGGTGCCATTAATTGAGCATTTACTATATTCCAGGAGCGGTATGAAGTATTTCACACATTATGTCATTAATCCTTAACATTGGCCTGCCTCAAATCACTACTTTTTATTACAGAACCCATCTTTGCTTTCTGACTTATCACATGGCCCTCGACACTGTTCATTTATGAGAAAGAACCCATCCCTTGACTGGAAGAGTGATCATCTGACCCTAGGCTGGTTAATGAGAACTCTATGGCAATAATTAGTTTAGGAGTGAACATGCAATTACAGCCTGGCCAGTGTGATAGAATCCTGGGATTTTCCTGAAACGATTTAATTAGGTGAAAATTCCTCTCATCATCTACTGTGGACATATGACTAAAAAAGTATTTTCCTTTCTATCTCCCTAGATGCCCTTTTCTGACCTTCTTAATAATACTAGTAGCCAGCTCATTCACCATAAAAACAACTGTGGAGGAGTCACTTTTGTATGCAAAGGAAATAAACTGAGGCTTTAATATACTTAGTTCGAAAGTGGCTGAGCCCTGGAATAGAAGACTGTCAAAGTATTATTGAAGCATATCATCAATTTTGGAGGAGTCAGATGAATGATTAGAGTTTAAGTGGTTGTCGTTAACATTTAATTAAGAGGTGGATAAGCCATTTACTACTGATATTAAAGAGCCATTTCTGGCATGAATATATCTGAATGGCTCCTCCACCACTCTTTGGATAGTTTGTAGAAATCCCTTCTAATTAAAGTGCTCATTCTTTACCTCCAGTAAACATTCATACTTAAATTCTTCCAATCAAATGAAATGGAGTATTTGGAGATTTAATAATGACTTGTTGACTTTTAATATCAATACCAAATAATAAAATCATGTTTAATATGTATCAAATATAACCAACACAAAGAGAAAGTAAAAGAAAAAAAATCATGTTGTGAACTTTGTATTTTACATAAAGCCAACAATATCAACCCCCTGCTTAATCAGTAATGTGTTTTAAAATTTGAGAATGTATGCACATTCAGATAAGATTACATCAACAAATTTCAGGTTTTAACTCAGCATGAAAAAATGTTTTGGTCTAAAAATTATTCAGGCTCAAGATACCAAAATGAACAAAAATACTTTCACATTTATATTCCACCTCTCAACACACGCAAATACACAGAACCCAAAATATCTTTTGCAATTATTTTAATTACTGTTACCTTTGATTTATCTTACAAGGGTAATGCATTTGAAATTGTAATTTCTCATTAATGTCAGCTACACTTTACTGGATTTTAAAACCTTATTTCTTTGTTGGTCCAATGAATAGAAATAAATAACCAGTTTTAACCTCAAAGGATCAGTTTTTGTGAGGCCATGACTTTGTAATGCTAATGTTTATTACATATATATATATATATATATATATATATTTATATATATATATATTTAAATATAGATGCGTTTTCCCACAAGTATATTAGTATATATTGGTAGAGGAATCAATATATTGAATATTGATGCAAACAAGAGATAACTTCTATAACTTAATGTTTTGTACTTTTAAGTGTTTAAATTATTTCTCCAGTTAGGACAGGTAGAATAATGGAATATGCATGAGAAAGAGAAACTGGGAAATCTCATTTTTATTTTAGGTCTGTGGATAACTTGCTGTGTGAATTCTGTCATATTGCTTAGCCTCTGTACCTTACTATGTCCAAATTGAGATGCTTTTACTTACATTTCAGATCTCCCCACAGTTACTATAAGAACCAATTGGGGTAATAAATAAAGATAATGAAAACTACAAAATGTTAAATTAAGGATGGCCTTGTCCATCAGTTACTACAGAGAAGAGGAAAAATGATTTTGACTAGAAGAGAGGGATAAGAAGAGAGGAACAAAGTGATACTGATTGAAATGGGTCCTGGGAAATACTGGACCAGGATCTCAGATGAGAAGACATGGCAGGTGAGGAAGAGCTCATGAACTGAAAGGGACAGGATTATGTATGGCCTATTTTGATCACCCAACATTTATGTCATCTCTTTATTCAACTTAGGGGATCCCCTAAAGCTTTTGAAAAATGAGAAGGAAGGGAAGGAGAAAAATAAGAAATAGAATAATCAAATACCCTTTAGTATATCTAGGATAGTAAACTAAGTGTTTCTTTATCTAGTTCCTCAATTTTGTAATATAAATGTAATTGTCACTTTATTCATTTATAGATTAAAAACTAAAAAGTACATCAAGGATTACCTGAATGCAAAACCATGCCTCACCACTACATCCTGCCCTCATTATACTCTTTTGCAAGTAGATTGTGGTTCATTTAATTTTCATATCTTAAAACATATTTACATAGATGATTTATGTGGCCAGTTTATGAGAGCAGAGATGAGGTTCTTGGTCCTAAATGAGATGTAGCAAGCTGAGCAGAGTGAATTCCCCAGTAGATTATTCAGAAAGCAGGGCTCAGAAATGAGCACTTACCCCTTCATGAAATATTCCTCAAAAGACTTAATATTTAAATTAGATGGAAAAATATTCCCATCTTGGAGGAAGAGGAGCATATGACTCCCCTTCCATGTCCCCTTAGAATCATAGGTATTGGGGGAGTCCCCCATCTGTTCTTCTCACTCAGGTTCCTGCTCTTTTCCACAATTGGTATCAGAGTGAATTCATTAAGAGCATGAGTTTTAATTCTGACAAATGTAGAGGCAAGTCATATTCTACTTACTGGCTGTGTGACCTGAGGCACATTCTATAAAATGGAGATTAAAAACAATATGGAATAGTTTAGAGCTTTCATAAATATGAATATGTGAACTGCTTAGCCTTGAGTCTGGCATATAAGTGCTCCAAAATGGCAACTATGTGTGTGACATGGCTCTTCATGCTTCCCGTCCATACCAGCATCATCTGCAATAATAAAAGGGTAATATGCTAATTAGACTGGACATTTTCTAGATGTCATTCTGAATGTCCTTCCTGATGAAGCCGGGGCTGGAGGGAAGCCAGCCCAGTCCCAGGTGCCTGTGGGTGGCCCAGAGGAAGCCATCCCAGGTCCCGGGTGCCTGCTGGTGGCCAGAGGAGGAAAGCCCAGGTCCTGGGTGCTGGAGGAAAGGAAGGAAAGCCTGCTCTTGCACAAATTTTCGTGCATTGGGCCTCTAGTATCTATATAAAAGCCTAAGCAACTGGTCGCTACGACATGCACTGACCACCAGGAACAGATGCTCAATGCAGGAGCTACCCTCTGGTGGTCAGTGCACTCCCACAGCCAACCTCCTGCAGCCAGCCAACCTCCCACGGTCCCTTCCCTGGCTGGCTGGCCAACCTCCCAAGGTCTCTCCCCCAAGCTGTCAGGCCTCGATCAGCCCTGATTGCTGGCCAGGCCGAGGAACCCCACCATGCACAAATTCGTGCACTGGGCCTCTTATTTCTTATAATATGTACCTACTGCATTTATTTGTATAACAATAACATTCATTATGGCTTCATAGCTATTCAGTAGTCATTTATAGAGTACCTATGTATTAAGTACTGTATTGGGTACTAGAGAGGAGAAAGGACATAAAAAGATAAGTAAGATAAAGTTCCTACCCTTGAGAAGCTCACGGGACAGTCAGGAGTGGACAGAACTCTAAAGAAAGTACTGGATACAAAATGGGATAAGAACATGAGGAAACCTTGTGACAAACTCTGAGCAAATTAATGAAAGCTTAAAAAAGGAGTGACATGCGAAGGAAATCTGGATATCTAAGTAATATTGCCCTACCAGCTAGCACAAAGGGGTCAGGATGCTCTAGTTAGAGAATAGTACTCAATAAGCAAGGATATGGTAGCAAGCACATAATTTTAAGGACACTGAAAGGCATTAGGAATCATTGAAGTAGCAGTCACATGGAGGGAAGAGTAAAGGTATCAGAAGATATATATAGTCGAACTCTGGGCTGTGAGAGGCCTCTTGTTCCACAATATACAATATATGCTGGGGGTAGGGAGAAGGGAGGGATAAGAATTATTTCTAACCCTTTGCACTCACTTGCTTTTTTCTCGATTCCTTTATTCTAATGCTAACCGTGTCGAGTCATACTCGACATCTGAGTGCAAAAGGTTAAGTTAATGTTGGCAATGGTGTGAAGGATGGATTGGTCTGAGGATAGACTGGCAGCAAGGAGACCAGTTAGGACACCAATGCCATAGTCTCTGGACAAAAGATGATGGATGTATTGATCCAAGACAGTGGCAGTAAGGAGAAAAAGGAAACACTAAGAGACATTTGGGAATAAAATCAATACATCTTGGGGACTGGATGTGAGACAAGTAAAGAAACAAATGTCAACATTTCTAGTCTTAGAAAGGGGGCATATGATGAAATTGGGATGGAAACAAGAAATATAAAGAGGAGCTGTTACTATGTCATTATTTGGAGTAGATTAGCCTTCTTTCTACCTTTTTCTGGCCCTAATCCAGTGAACATTAGTTAAAAATCCTATATAATAAAAGGGTAATATGCAAATTGACCCTAACTGTGGATCAAGGAATGACCAGTCGCTATGATGAGCACTGACTACCAGGGTACAGACGCTCAACACAGGAGCTGCCCCCTGGTGGTCAGAGTGCTTCCACAGGGGGAGTGCCACTCAGCCAGAAGCTCACTCATGGCTGGCCAGTGCCACGGTGGTGGCAGGAGCCTCTCCTGCTTCCATAGCAGTGCTAAGGATGTCCAACTAATGGCTTATGCCCGTTCCTTGGGCTGCCAGAGGGCTCCCGGGCTGCCAAAGGGATGTTTGACTGCCAGCTTAGGCCCAATCCCCCAGAGAGTAGACCTAAGCCAGCAGGTGGACATCCCCGGAGGGTTCCCAGACTGTGAGAGAGTGCAGGCCAAGCTGAGGGACACCCCCCGACACACACGAGTGCACAAGTGCACTGGGTCTCTAGTAAATAAATAGAAACTCAATTTTTTGTTATGAATTTCTTAAATATAAATTATGCCTGTCTAACAGAAACTTGTAGAAATCTAAGTCATGTTAGAATTTAATAATGTTCCACAATTAAATAAGTGATAGCTCTTACTATTCAGAACCACATTTAACTAGCCATCCAATTATACTGGCATTAAGCCATATTTAGCAAGATCTGTATAATATAACTTGTGCAATAATAATCTTGAATAATTTATTTTCTAATCCTCCAAATAAGCCAGAAAGCTAGATAACTAGACTGAGATACCCTATTTTTAGGTAGATTAAGAGATTTAGGTCTGCTTAGAAAACAGGCATATATTGGTTGCTGGGAGAGAATCAGATTTTCTGATTGAAACATCAAGGAGTCCACAAATGCAGCCTTACAGACATATAGAACATGAAGAAAAAATTTAAAATATAATGCATCAAATTATCTCCATATAATGATAAATTTGCACAAATCAACAAGGAACTGCCAGGCTCAACTCCAACTACTTCCTTAATACCATGAGGACTATCAGTATAGAAAACTGGCATTCCCTATTATAACTTTTAGAAATAAAATTTTAAAAATTCAATTATGGACAACAAACATGTATTAATGATCTCCTATAGTCACCATGACAGTACTAGCTAGATATTACCCAATATCTATTCTTCCTTCCACTTTAAGAACAGAACTCTGATTTTATTAAGATTAGCAACGTGCCCAGTCTTTTCCTATTTTCTAATGAAACTATGCATGACCAATGAAATATAAATGAAAGTCATTGGACATCTGGGGAGAATCTGCAAAGGGGTTTTGACCTATGTGGAAGGGGAACCCTTTTTCCCTCCCACTATTTCTACTTCCTTTATTGAACAGTATCTTTATGGGCCAAAACTCAAGAATAGAAATATGCATTAATCCTTGTAGAGCAAAAAGAAAGGAACTCCATGTCACCTTGATTCAGCCTACTGCTGATCTTCATATTAGGCTCTACAGCAGCGGGTCGTGACCCACAGGTTGAGAACCGCTAGCAGGGTTCGGAAAACACAGATATTTACATTACAATTCATAACAGTAGTAAAATTACAGTTATGAAGTAGCAACAAAAATAATTTTATGGTTGGGGGTCACCACAACATGAGGAACTGTATTAAAGGGTCCCAGCATTAGAAAGGTTGAGAACCACTGCTCTAGTCAATACAACTGGTGTCATTGTACAAAGGAAAACTTTACACACACACACACACACACACACACACACACACACACACACACACACTAACACACTAACACACTAACACATACTACACACAGAGATAGAGGTCTGGGTGACACTCTACATGCCATGAAATGTCAAAGATTGCAAGCAAAATACCAGATCTAAGGAAGAGGCATGAACAGATTCTTCCTACAGTCCCCAGAAGGAACAAATCTGCTGACAATTTGATTTTAGACTTCCAGTCTCCAAAACTATGAGGAGATTCAATTCTGTTATTTAGCCCCCCCCCCACCTCAACCTCCCCACTTTGTGGTACTTTGTTATAGCAATCTTGGCAAACTAGGACAAACAACAGGGAAATTTATTAAGTTTCTCAAGACACATTTCTGAGTCCCATGTGAAGAGAAAACTGATGTTTAACTGATGAATAAGCCCACCTTGTGTCGGGTATTTCAACACAATGCCACCTGAGAGAAATTGGAAAAGAAACTTCACTTTTTAAAGAGGAAATAGCCCTCTTCAAAAATTGCTTTCAATGAGTGCTAGTAAAGAAATTGAGTACAAAATATAAGAGTTTTAAAAAAATGGTATGGTATTATGAATTTGAGAATTAATGCAATTCTGAGGATACATTTTCCAAAACTGAGAAAGCTATTCTGTACAAAGCACAGGGGAACAAGTTCAGTAAGTAATGTAAAAACAGGCACTACTGGAGGTTCAATGATTGGAGTCCAGCTTGGGGTCAGGGAGGGAGGTGGCATTTGAAAAGAATTCCTAAAGGTGTTCTATCAACTGGGGTCCAGTCAGGAAAACAGAAACCATGACAGGTGTTCTGGACAGAGGGGGGTTAACACTGGGCACTGGTCACTCAGGTGCTGAGAGACTAAAGAAGGCTATGAGGTCTTCTACTCCATGAAGATGTAACCAAGAGGTCAGCAGCTTTAGGAAGCAGCTACCATCCCCCAGGCTGAAAAAATAAAAGAATTTTGAATGGGTGGCTCCCTGCAGTAGGAGGTCCAATGACTCGGAGGAGAGGGGCCAGGGCCATGCAGGTACTGAAGCCGCCCAGAGGGCATGGCCAGGTGTTGGAGAAACTGCAGTGAAGCTGCCTTGTGCTCCTACCTCAGATGGTGTGAAGCCGGGACTGGAAGTTTCCACAGAATTTGGTGGCTGGAGCCATAGTGGTTTGTCTCCAATGGAGAGCGAGGCCCAACCTGGAAGCCACAAGAGTCCTTCTCCTCATCTGTCTCTTTCCAATATCCTGCCAGGAACTCCCATGGGGGAAAAATCGACCCAGAAATTTCCTGGCGATGGGGTCTAGGAAATGTAATTTTTGGAGTTTTAATCCCAGCATCTCAGAAAAGAGTAGATAAGTAGGTAACAGATGAAGGGATATAAAGGTTTTACTGACAGTAAATAGTGTAAAAGATGTAAGTTGAAATGCCTGGGCACAGTCAAAGAGGCTAGAATAGATGGGACGGTCAGTCAATGATTTTGATTCCCTGATTATGTGTCAGGAATGGGTCTAGGTGCTGGAGACAGTAAAGTGAGCAAACTAGGTAATATTTACTTGTGAAATACTTAATTTATCTTGAGCTGCATTGGGGAACAATAGGAAATGACACTAAAAAGAGAGGACAGAAGTCCAGAATTGTATTCCAGATAGGTTGTGTCACCAGTAAGAGGGAAATGCAAATAACCCAACAACACATGGGTAATCCTCAGTGGTTCTTGACAATGAATGTCTGCATATCTATCAGTGGATTAGCAGTGTTAATATAGAGAACTTCAGCCCTAGCCAATTTGGCTCAATGGATAGAGCATCACCTGCAGACTGAAGGGTCCCAGGTTCGATTCCAGCCAAGGGCACATGCCTGGGTTGCAGGCACATCCCCAGTAGGGGGTGTGCAGGAGACAGCCCGTCAATGATTCTCTCTCATCATTGATGTTTCTATCTCTCTCTCCTTCTCCTTCCATCTCTGAAATCAATAAAGAAATATATTAAAAAAAAAGATTTGGGGTCTTTAAAAAATAGAGAGAGAGAATTTCATAGAACAGATTTACTTTTACTAATACTCAAACTTACTATTTTATTACTAGAGGCCGAGTGCATGCATTTGTGCACCAGTAGGATCCCTCGGCCTGACCTGCACCCTCTCGCAATCTGGGATCCCTCGGGGGATGTCAGACTGCCGTTTTGGGCCAGATCGCTGCAGGCCAGGCATAGGGACCCGACCAGTAAATGAATCCATGCAGTGGGCTTCCAGTATGCATATAAGATATTTTATTGATCTCTTCCCGCCCTCCCCCACTTCCCTTTGAGATTCATCAGTCTGTCCCACTTTTCCATGCCTGTGGATTGAGCATTTGCCCCCTGGTGGTCAGTGCGGGTCATAGCTACCAGTTGAAAGGTTGAATGGTCACTTAAGCTTTTATATATATAGACTAGTAGCCCGGTGCACGAAATTCATGCACAGGAGGGGTGTTCCTCAGCCTGGCCTACACCTTCTCCAATCTAGGACCCCTCGAAGGATATCCTACTGCCGGTTTACAGGGATCGGGCCTAAACCGGCAGCCGGACGTCCCTCTCACAATCTGGGATTGCTGGCTACAGCACTCACCTGCCTGCCTGCCTGCCTGATTGCCCCTAACCACTCTGCCTGCTGGCCTGCTCACCCCCAACTGCCCCCCTGCTGGCCTGCTCACTCCAAACTTACCCCCCCGCTGCTGTCCTGATCACCTCCGACTGACCCCCACTGACTGCCTGCTCACCCACTGGCCCCCCTGCCCCCCAATGGCCCCTGCTGTCCCATCCTGGCTTGAACACCCCTTGGCAACCCAAGGTCCCAGCCCCTCCTTTTTTTCTTCTTCTTCTTTTTTTTTTTTTTTTTTTTTCAGCATCTCCTTGAGCGGAGGCCAGTGCTGGCTGGAAGCAAGTATCTAGGATTTATTTATCTTCTATAATTGAAACTTTGTAGCCTTGAGTGGAGGCCAGGGCTGGCCAGAGTGGGTGGGAAGCTTGGCTTCCTCCATTGCTGGGTAACCCAAGCCTCCTGCTTGCTCCAGTTCTGTGGCTGACCACCATCTTGGTTGGGTTAATTTGCATACTTGCTCCTGATTGGCTGGTGGGCATGGCTTGGCATAGCGGAGTGATGGTTAATTTGCATGTTTCTCTTTTATTAGTGTAGATTATTAACATCACTATCACCATCACCATCATCATCATCACCACTGTAATATTGTTTATCCAGCACTATTATGTGGCAGGAATTGAGCACTTTCCTCATATCAGTCAAACCCTCTAGACCAGTGATGGGCAACCTTTTGAGCTTGGTGTGTCAAACTTCGCCAAAAAACTGAGCATAACTCGGGTAGTGTGTCATTTTGAGGAAAAAACTAACTCCAAGACTCTAGTCGCAAATGTTTCATCCTCAAGAGCAGCAAATGTTTCATCCTCGGCATGCGGCCGCATGTCATCAAAAATGGCTATGTGTGTCAGTGCTGACACGCATGTCATAGGTTCGCCATCACTGCTCTAGACAATGCTAGAGAGTAGTTTATTAGGACCCCTATTTTATATGGGAAGAAACTAAAGATCAGAGATGATAAATTATTTGGTCAAGTTCATGTTGATTATAAGTGTCTGAACCTGAATTCAAACCCAAGTCTAACTCTAAATACCTTTCTCTTAAACATTACTCTCTACTACATATCAATAAAGTCATCCAGACTCACATGTTCTTTCAAAATATTCTAGACAGCGAGACCATTTCAAGCCTCAAGTACAACCTGGCAATTTGAGGCATCTTTCCCAGTTAGGAGCTCAGATCATGTATAATCCCTTCTGTGTATTTCCTCCTTTCCTTCTCTCTGTTAAGGTCTGTCACAGCCCTCTGAGATGACAGGCTGAAGGATGGTGATGAGAAGGTGGAGACAGAAAGTTCACAGACAGGAGAAGCTGCCAGGAGTGGACAAGAAGAGGGTCACAGAGGACACATCTGGGAGATGACAGCCCAGCTGTTTCAGCATATGTGCAACCGGTGTGCCTGCACGCCCATGCAGATTGACCCAGTCCTTAGAAAAAGGAACAGTCTCACTCAGGGATGCAGAAGGATGGGCTGTAGTTGCTCCATATCCTAAGCCTTAATATTTGGCTCTCTCTCATACACATAAATGCAGTAGACAAAACCTCCACATAAACAAGCAGCAGGTGCACTGGAATTTTCTGGCCAAGATATTAATGCAACTATTAAACCTAGCTGATCAGCAGAAGCACATATCCCCTGGTTTCCCTGCAGAATGTGGGAGGAGGAAGGGAAAGTCGAGCAGGCAGGTTAAATTAAAACTCATCTGCCGTACAGAGGGCACTTACTGCCCTGAGTAGGAAGGTACCTAGGGACACAAGAGTTTTAATTGTGTGGAAGTAAAATCCAGAGCTTGTAAACTGTGGGATGTGTAATATTTAATCAAAGTGCCCACACAAATGCAAAAGGATTTAGAAAAAGGGAAGCAATTATAACAACCTGATAACATGTAGCTAGTGCTATGCTGAGTGTTTTGCTTATGTTGATACCTCATTATTACATCAAACTTATAGGATCCTAGAGGCCCGGTGCATGAAATTTGTGCACTGGAGGGGGGTGTCCCTCAGCTCAGCCTGTACCTTCTCCAATCTGGGACCGCTTGGGGGATGTCTGACTGCTGGTTTAGGGGGATTGGGTCTAAACCAGCAGTCGGACATCCCTCTAACAATCCAGGACTGCTGGCTTCCAACTGCTCACCTGCCTACCTGCCTGCCTGATTGCCCCTAACCGCTTCTGCCTGCCAGCCTGATCACCCCCTAACCACTCCCCTGCCAGTCTGATCAATGCCTATCTTTTCCCCTGCCAGCCCGATCACCCCCAACTTCCCTCCCCTGCCAGCCCTGTTGCCCCTAACTGCCCTCCTCTTCAGGCCTGGTCCCCCCCAACTGCCCTCCCTCCCCTGCAGGCTGGGTCGCCCCCAACTGCCCACCCCTGCCAGCCATCTTGTGGTGGCCATCTTGTGACCACATGGGGTGGCCATCTTGTGCAAGGGTGTGATGGTCAATTTGCATATAACCTCTTTATTATATAGGATACTAGATATATGGTGTGCAGAAACTGAATTTTAGAGAGGTAGAGTAATTTTCCTAAAATATAAATATTTTAGATCTATACAAATAAACATACACATATATTATAGATATAGAAAATAAGATTTAGAAAGAGAATTGGAACCTAGAACTGTCAAAATTAGTAATTACTATCACAAACTGCCATACCTTACATCTTAATTGCTGGAGATGTTTCTATAAGAAATAACCAGATTACTTAAAAGCATATACTTGTATTCTAAAGAAACTCCATCTATTTACAAAAGAGTTTGCTACTTGTCAATAATTCTGGCAAATATGTGTTTTGGCAGTGTGATATGTTATTACTAGTCTGAATTTCTTATTTTAATAAAATCTGTTTTTTTTTGTGTGTGTGTTTTGTTTGTTTTTTTTTTTGCTAGATACGTCAGCAAACCTTGATTTGTTCTGCCTGACGAGTTTAAAGTAAATTTACCATGCCCTCTTTGATAGATCCTGTAATCCATTCAAACTCTAGGGTAAATTAAATTTAAAACACAAACCCAGGGCACATTATTTTTAAATGTTGTGTAGGATATCATGTAACTAAATCAATAAATACCACAATAAAAACAATTTTGTCAAAATGGGTCATAATGTCTTATATGCATCATGCATTCAGTCCATTTCTTATCATCTTCCTTTGAACATCCCCATGCATATTTTATATAACAACTGGACAAATGCATAGGTCCACCGAGATCACTCATCCTTCTGAGTCTCTGTGCATTGTTCTCTCTTTACCTTTCCCCATTTCCTAACTGTACTTCCAAATTCAGTTTGGTCTTCGTCTCTTGAGAAAACCTTCCCTGACTTCTCCAGCCAGATGAGGCAACCCTCCCAGATGTTCTAAGAGTATCCTGAGCAAGTTTTTGTCACCACTGTTTAGTTGTGGCAATAATAGTAGGGACAGTCATCAGTAGTACCAATGTTAGCGGTGCTAGTACTAGCAGCAGCAATAGTAGCAGTAATAGTGATGCTGACAACTGGACTTATATCATCAGCAGCAACAGTAATTGCCAGGAACAGAACGCATCCTGTGCCAGGCACAGGGCCAGGAGCATTAAATGCAGGGTTGGGCAAAAGTAAGTCTACAGTTGTGAGTACACAAAACACAGAGTTTATTCTTGCATTATTTTTCATATTACAGCTTTACAATTGTAAAACTACTTTTGCCCACCCTTATATATATTAATGTCTCGTGGGTTAGCATGTACTATCTACACTTCACAACTGAGGGAAAATTAATTTCTTCTTTATCAATGGCTATTTCTCCCTGCCTATCATTTCTTATTTTCTGTCTTCATGCTGCCCACTCTTTTCTCCCCGAAGAATTATCTTCTGCATTTATGTTAGTACTACTGCTTTTATGATTTCTAAGAATTGATTTTTGTTTATTTTTTATATTCAATCCCATTCTTCTCCTTTTCTTATGTTTACTTTATTTCTTTTTTTTTCTTTTAATAGTTTGAGCCTAGGTGCTTAATTCATTTAATTTTTCACACTTTATTAATTGAAGTATTTAAGCCCATGAATTTTCCTGCAAGCAATGTCTTATTCGGGTCCTGCACTATCTGAATCCATATTTCATCAATTCTCAGGCACAAATACGTACATAGGTCATTTTGTAACACAACTTAAGAGTCCATAGATGCCTTCATCAAAGGGCAGGCATACGCATGTGCTCATTCATTCGTATCTCTTCAATTAGATGACAATGGTTGCCAGGAAGGCTGAAGTCCAGACCTGCTGTCACCTTGGGAGCCTGCACGGCCTCAGCCATGCTGGCCCCGATGCCATCACTAAGGGGGAGTGTGAGCATGATTGATAATACAGGAGCTTAGTTTAGCTGCTGTTTCAAACACTTTCACTTTGTCAATGCAGTTTTCTATGTAAACTTTCTGAGGAGATCAAGAAAGTACCCATCAAAACTTTCAAAATGGGTATCAGTGGCTTAGAATAAACTTCTGGAGATAATAATGGGGCCCATCTCTTATGTAATGTACATCCTAATGCACTTGGTGGCACGGTGGATGAAAATGCTAAGGAATAATAAAAAGAGCTGAATTTCATACTTTATTGGCAGAAATGTTCCTCTTAATGAATACAAAATATCCATGCATCTCACAACTGATGTTTTCTTAGACTTGGTGAAAAGGTACATTTCGTATCTTTAAAACTATGATTTACTGGAAATGAACAATTGTGTTTTTCTTTCCATTTTAATCTATGCATCTTTAGGAAAGGATATTTTAAAACATCCAGGTTTTACTGGCTTTTCACTTTCCAGATTTGTTTTTAATGTTAAGCTTTATTGTATGAAGATTTTAAAAATGTTGTCTAGCCATAGCCAGTTCAGTGGCTGACCTGCAGACTGAAGGGTCTCAGGTTCGATTCTGGTCAAGGGCACGTACCTCAGTTGCAGGCTCAATTCCTGGCCCTGGTCGATGTGTCTCTCTCACATCAATGTTTTTCTCTGTGTGTCTCTCCCCTTTCCTTCCACTCTCCCAATTAAAAAAAAATATTGTCTACATTATTTATATATTTAAATAATCTACTGAAGTTTTCCTGTGGTTCTCAAACTGGCCGGTCTTGTCAATGTTTCATGGACATTTGAAAAGATGATGATTTCCCTCTTCTGAATCCTTATGCACATTAAAGAGACTCCTGGTAGCCTTTAATTTAAGTGGGACTATAAATAAGATAAAATTCTGTCATCCTAGCAGGGGTTGAATAATTAGAGAAAGAAGAAAAATATTTGAAGAACACTGTCTTTAGTTGTTGAAGGTGAGACTCACCAGGAGTCTAAGGCAGAATGTGCACTTGAGGGACTGGAGGAATTAAATGGAGAGTTAAACACATGAGATTGTGGAGGAAATCGGAGAGAAGTGTCTCCAAAACAGAATGCGGCCCTAGGTCCTGTCTATCCCTTCTCCTCTTCCTAGGTTTGCCTTACTTCAACAGTTCCAATATTTCTGCCTTCATGTTTGGCTATTTCTGAAAACCTGAGTATTATTTTTACTATTATTAACCCAACCACTTTCTTTAAACATATTTTTTTATCAATCCACTCTTTACATAGCACTGCTTCAAGGAACAATAGCCACAAACTAATGGAACAATACAATGGGAGTATGCCATTAAGTATGACTACTAAAAGAAGTTTGTCTGTGTATCTTCTAGAATAGTCTAAAGTATCCTTTGTGCACAACACTTTGGTCAACACTGCATCATCAGGAAACACTTCACACGTAGTCTGGCGCCTGCCGTAGAGTTGGTATTGCCCTCAGCTCACTGCGGGAAAGTGGGTCATGGAGTGACAGTTTGGCAGCCAGAAGGCTTGAATTGGGAGCCACCAGAAATGTGTACCAATAAGTACGTGAGAAGCTAGGGATACAACAGTTGCTGAAGTAGAAGCCCAAGATGATTTTGAAGTTTCAGATAGTTAAGGTTAGTACAAAAATCACTTACTCTGTTTTGAATGAAAATGAGTACTTTCTATAATAGCGTCACATTTTCAAGAACAGAAGAAGATAAATATGTCTCCCTGTAGCTTCTTATACCCAAGGAACAACCTGGCTTTTAAAATAGAATAATGTCTAATACCTTGTTTACTTTTCATTTTTTCTGTAGTTCACTTAGCAGTTATCCAGGTACAAGTTTTCTATTGTGTACACAATTTAATTATCATTCCACAAGGAACTGCATTCAAAGGACTTCTGGACTTACTGTCCTCGCCAGGTACGCACTGTCAAACATTGAATGCACATTTTATATTACAGTTTTTTTTTTTTTAATGAATCTTTATTGTTCAGATTACAATTGTTTCTCCTTTTTCCCCACATATCTCCCCACCACCCAGTTCCCACCCCCCCTCTGCCCTTACCTCCCCCCCCCCCGCTGTCCTTATCCATAGGTGTATGATTTTTGTCCAGTCTCTTCCCATACTCCCCACACAGACATCCCTTTCCCCCTGAGAATTATCAATCCACTCCCATTCTATGCCTCTGATTCTATTAAGTTCACCAGTTTATTCTGTTCCTCAGATTTTTAATTCACTTGACTTTTAGATTCACTTGTTGATAGATATGTATTTGTTGTTCATAATTTTTATCTTTCTTCTTCTTTTTCCTCTTTTTAAAGAATACCTTTCAGCATTTCATATAATGCTGGTTTGGTGGTGATGAACTCCTTTAGCTTTTTCTTATCTGTGAAGCTCTTTATCTGCCCTTCAATTCTGAATGATAACTTTGCTGGGTAGAGTAGTCTTGGTTGTAGGTTCCTGCTATTCATCACTTTGAATATTTCTTGCCACTCCCGTCTGGCCTGCATGGTTTCTGTTGAGAAATTAGCTGATAATCGTATGGGAGCTCCCTTGTAGGTAACTAACTGTTTTTCTCTTGCTGCTTGTAAGATTCTCTCTTTGTCTTTTGCTCTTGGCATTTTAATTATGATGTGTCTTGGTGTGGTCCTCTTTGGATCCCTTTTGTTTGGGGTTCTGTGCGCTTCCTGGACTCGTAAGTCTATTTCTTTCATCAGGTGGGGGAAGTTTTCGTTCATTATTTCTTCAAATAGGTTTTCAGCATCTTGCTCTCTCTCTTCTTCTGGTACCCCCATAATTCTGATGTTGGTTCGCTTGAAGTTGTCCCAGAGGCTTCTTACACTATCTTCAACTTTCTGAATTCTCTTCTCTTCATGCTTCTCTGGAAGAGTGTCCTTGGCCTCTTTGTATTCCAAATCTTTGAGTTGATTCTTGCAATCCTCTAGTCTGCTTTTGGGTCTCTGTATAATATTTTTTATCTCAGTCAGTGTATGTTTAATTTCTAGTTGGTCCTTTTTCATATCCTCAAGGGTCTCATTGAATTTATCGGCCTTTTCCATGAAATTCTTGAAAAACCTTATAACCGTGGTTTTGAACTCTATGTCCAGTCGCTTATTCTCCTCCATTTCTTTGGTTTGTGATCTGTTTCCTTGCCTTCTCATATTCTCTGCTTCCCTGAGTTGGTAGGGTAGTTTTGTCTACTAGGTGTCCTATTGGTTCAACGGGTCAGCCTCCCAGTTACTTGAGGTGGACACTCTTGGTGTACCCTTGTGTACTGTGTGTCCCCCAGCAGGAGCTACAGCAAGAACTAGTTTTCTCCTCCTTTGCTTGGGCAGTTTTGGAGCAGTCTGGAGCTGTAGTTGGTTAAGCTGCCACAGAACAGGCCATTTATATGCAAAAGCCGCTGTGTGGAGCCGGGGCGGGTTTGTAGAATGTGCGGGACGGGGCCTCAGGGCGGGGCCTCAGGGTTGGGCGGGGTCTCAGGGCGTCACTAGGCTGGGGCGTGGCCAACGGCAATGGCTGCTGTCAGCCGTCTTTGCCTTTCCTCGTTTCCAAGTCCCTGCGCCCTGCGCTCCAGCGCAGTAAACAATGAATGCTGGGCACACCTCTGCAAAAAAGTCACTCTCACTTTCCGACCCGATAGCCGAGAGTCCAGCTTCTCCCCGTAGGTGTCTGGGTCCCCCGAGTGTCCCCAGAAACTGGATTTCAGAGTGATCGGGAGCTTGTCTCCCTGCGGGTTGAAGAAAAGCCGCGCACCCAGCCGCCCGCCGCCGGCCCGATTCGCATGCCTCCGTACCTCAGCTTTTCAGCGATTGTGCTCCTTTCTCTTCTCAGCTGTAAATCTTCCACTCAGCCAGCTTTCCCGTGGTTCTGGGTGGTAGACGTTTTTGTCTTTTAGTTGTGTTTTTGAAATTGTTGTGTGAGGCAGCAGATTAGTTGTTTAACTATGCCGCCATCTTGGTTCCTCTTATATTATAGTTTTTATGTCATAACTTATTACAACCCACATTTATTTCATTAGTTAATTATAGCATAGGTACATATGCTTCTGATAGCATGAAATACATCACAAGTTATACTATTGTAAAGAGAAAAAATAAGATCTAGCTGTCATTGAATATTGAATCTGTTCCAGGAAACATGGAAAATAAATATGAATAGTCTAAGTTCAATAAAAATAGTAAAATTTAGATAACTTATTTAATATCCACAGTAGGACACAACTAGTCAACTGCAGAGCTGGGGCTGTGGATCAGGAATGTTGGGCTGTCAAGCCCATGCTAATACTAAATCTCTGATAGACCTCAAACTGGGTTCTTGTTTTTAAATGTTCAAATAACATTCACAAAACAGGTTCATGGACTGCTGCCTACATTGTAAGTTTGCAGTGGAAATTAAATAAAAACTTGTCAGCAAACGTGCCTATCAGCCCCACCTGGCACCTGTGGGCTCCATGTACTTCCTCAGAATGAGGAGCTATTGATGGGAGCTGGAGATGGGAGCCCTTTTAGCACCCCTGCCTTTGTTTCCTTCTGTGCCTGGAGCTAGAGGGCACTTACCAGACTTCCGGGAGTGGCCGTGACTGAATTCTGGCCAAGGAATGTGAGTGCCTGTGACCTGTGCTGCTTTCAGACAGGCTGGTGAAGTTTCCTCCATGCAACCTTCCAATGCAAATGACATCTAGAATGGTCTTGATGGTCACTTATAGAATACTAGAGGCCCAGTGCATGAAAATTCATGCACTGGAGGGGGGTCCCTCAGCCCGGCCTGCCCCCTCTCAGTCCGGGAGCCCTCAGGGGTGGGAGGCAACCCGGCGATCAGCGGAAGGCAACACCCTCATCACACCTCTGCTGCTGCCACTGCTGGCAGCGCAAGCCTCAGGTAGCCCTGATTACCTGAGCCTCAGGTAGCTCTGGGCAGCTGGGGAGCCGCCATCCAAGGCTTGCCTATGCCTCGTGCCTCAGGCTGGCTCTGGACAACTGGGGGCAGAGGGCTTTGCCACATGCCTGCCACCCCAGCAGGGCTGAGGGTTCTGGGTGCTGCCATCTTGTGGCTGTGGGCACAGCAATTATTGAAGGAATGGCAGTCAATTAGCATATTCCCTCCTTATTGGCTGTGGGTCGCTATCTTTGCAACAGCATGAGGGTCATTTAGCATATTCCCTCTTTATTAGATAGGATGGTGGAGCCATAAGATAGAAGGAGTGTGTGTCCTTGAGCCATCACTTGGAGGAGGGCTACTTAACTGGGTATAATGGTACTCTTGTCCTATAGACAAGCAAGAAAATAACTTTTTATTTAGTTAATCCACTAAAATTGTAGAGTTTGTCTCTCACAGAAACTGGCCTATTGTGTTAGCTTGTGGATGTCCTCTGACTGAAAATAATCCAAAATACTCCAAGAATGTGGATACCAAAGTAGAAACATTAGACCTGGTTTGCACCCTGACTAAAAACCAAAGTCCTAAAATTGCTTAATGTAGTCAGAATTATTTGAAATGATGCCCAAGGCTGTTTCTGGAAATATGTCTCCAAAGTGAAGACATTATAAGTCAATGATTAGTAAGTTATCAAAATTTAAAAAATTTTAAAGGAATTCAAAGTTATTTCATTTTAATTATTAATTTTATCAAATTATTACTTTCTTCATAATACATTTATCTAACCCTTGAATTCATAACATTTCAAATGCTATGATGATAATTATCTTACATTACTATGCTAATTTCTTGAGAGATTATACTCAATCGAAACACTTAAGGTTTTAACTGTGTAGACTTAATTAGGTCAATTAAAATACTATTGTATTTTCTTTTTACTTTACAATTGTTCCATTTTCTTTCAATGATTTTGATAATGCAATAACATTTATTGTTTGTGGGGACACTTTTTTCCTAAAATATTAGTTTTATGGTTAACTTCATTAAAAAGTCAATCAGCCAAACATCCACTGAGGTTTTCCCTATTTTTTCTTTAGTTTAATAAATTCTATCCTATAAATTAATGAAACTTTTCTAGTCATAACATGCATTACATACTAACAAACCTCTTTGGCTAAAGGGAGTTTACTTGTGCTTTGCTGGACGTTCCTCTGGGACTTCATTAGGACCAAGCAATTTGCCAAGTTGGGAAAACGCTCTGACTCTAACAAGGAGAGTGAAAGTAATCTCTCTCAAATGCCAATCTAAAGAATGTGCACATTTTAAAACCCTTTACTATATAATGTTGCTTAACTCCTCTGCCTCCTATTTCCTGAGAATTGTACTTCCATAAATGCCCTCTCTTCCCTGGTGTCTCATGACTTTGCATATACTCCTTCCTCTGGTACAGCTGCCATTCTTTGCCTTGACCGCCTATTTAGTCCCTCAGCCTGGCCTGCACCCTCTTGCAGTCCGGGAGCCCTTGGGGATGTGAGGAGCAGGCCTAAGCAGTTAGTCGGACATGCACTCGCCAGCCATGAGTGAGCCTGGCTTCTGGCTGAGCGGTGCTCCCCCTGTAGGAGTGCACTGACCACCAAGGGGCAGCTCCTGTGTTGAGCATCTGTCCCCTGGTAGTCAGTGCACATCAGAGCAAGCAGTTGAGCTGCCTTAGCATATCATTAGCATATTACACTTTGATTGGTTGAACAGACTACCAGACGACCAGATACTTAGCATATTAGGCTTTTATTATATAGGATTGTTGATAGTATTACAGATGTCTCCCATTTATGCTTCCATTACTCCCCTCCACTCAGCCCCTATCCCCTACCTGGTCTTTACCACCCTGTGTCCATGGGCTATGAATATCTCTATATATAAAAGCCTAAGTGACCATCCGACCATCTGACTGGTAGCTATGATGCACACTGGCCACCAGGGGGCAGACGCTCAATCCAGGAGCTGCCATGACGCACACTGGCCATTTAAAAAGAAACAGCACCGCGGACCTGGAGCTGAGAAACCAACACCCAGCTTCCCCCAAGTGGGACACAGGTCCTGCCACCACCCCAGAGCACCAGCCAACCAAATTGCAGCCAACGCTGCCATGACCCCATGTCACAAAATGTGGCACACAGTCCAGCCTAGCCCAGAAGCGGTGGCTGTGGGCACCAGGTAATGATGTCGCATAGCAACGCCTGGTTTTCTCTCCCTAGCGACTAGCATCTTGGAGTTCTTCAGCCCTGGAATCCGACTTACTTTATAGCAAGGTGCAAACATTTTACACTTTGTCTGTGAAGCATTTTCCCATGACTCATCTCATTGGATCCTCACAGAAGTCCTGAAGTAGGTAGATAGGAGACTCAGTAGAATCCTATTTTATTTTTATTAGCCGGAAAATGGAGATTTAGAAAGTTTAGAAACTTGACCCAACTGAAAAGAAGTAAAAAATGGTGGAACTTGAAAATGACTTCAGGTTTTCTCACTGCACAGAATATAGTCAAACACTGCTAAAGTTAAATGTTTTTTCCTTTGTTTTTCCCTGCATGATCTACAATAATAATCTGCTTCGTGTTGATATTTACTGCTGTATTGCTGACAATTACATGAAAGAGAAGTTGGGGTGCTTCACTGGGCTGGGAAAAGTTTAGCTAAATCAGAAAGCAGGTCTAATTAAGCAAGTTTATTCTATATCTATAAAAGGCTAAGTTGACTCACGCATGTGCGATACATATAAAGCTCTCGCTGGTGCCAATCACATGCATGTGTTTCGATCTGTCATTGTCGATCGTGAATTTGGTTGACATTTCTATTATAGAGAAAGGGCGAATAGTGATATTAAAATATTTCCAATTAATTTCCTTTCAATGTGCATGAATCTGTGCACAAGGACACTAGTAGGTATACAAGTTCTTTGGTTTATCTCTTCTCATCCCCCCAACCCCACATCAAGGAATGTCAGTCTGTTCCATGCCTCCTTGCTTCGGGTCTTAGCGCATCAGTCAATTGATTTTGGTGCCTCTTCTTAATTAATTAATATCTGTAGAATGACTGAATCAATATATAAATGCTACTGCTCATCAACATTTGTTTCTGCTCATAAATGTCTAGACTTTTGAGTGTTTCTTCCTTCTTCAACTTAAACAGTTCTACATTAGAGATTCTAAAGAATCAAATGATTTAAGGCTGCTGCATAAACAAAGTATTGTTTATGAAGTGGAAACTGAAGAAGCATGAAAATTCAGTGTGTGTTTTTTGTTGTTGTTGTTGTTGTTGCTTATGATGGCTTCCCTAGGCACTAATCCAAAACACAGTGTCTTCTATTTTCTGATGATTCAGAAAAACATACTTAAAGCCACAGTGCTGTCTGAACATAACCCAAGTAAAAGATGAGCCTGCTAATGTGTCTCAAAGAAGGAAAATTACTTTGGAGAAAAGTTGACATATTAAATTTTTTTCATGCAAGAAGAATATGTTAAGAATATCATTTGCATCCTTTCTAAGTCTTACCCCCATTCATATTCCTTTGTGCCATGTTAAATATTGATTTAATCTCATTAACTTGTATCTTACTTGTAAACTGCTTGCTATGCAGCCTATTAATTGTTTCAATTGAATTTAATTAAGTAGAGTAATACTTATTCATGTGTTTGTTCATCCTTCCATGGATTATTATTTTTTTTTTATCACAACTCCACATTCAGAATTGTGGATCTAGTTACCTACCAGGATCAACTCCCCTTAGCCACCCCACTTTTCATTGTTGAAAACCTTTGAACTATATTAAGGGCAAACTCTATTGATCTCAAAGTCAATGGATAATTCAATACATGTTGAATACAAAGACATTGTAGTTATTATTCTCCATAAACCGCCTTTCAGCATAGAGATAAAAACTTAATTTAACTAAATGTTTCCATCTATCCTGACTCATGTAGCAGAACAAGAATATATAGCACAGTGAAAATTACTTTTGAAAAATAAATTTTGTAGCTAAAGTTGGACACCATCCAATAGAACTCACGGTTTTTGATACAAGAACTCTTACATAAGTTGAGATCCATTATGTTTTACAACAAGAATTATTAACCACTCCAACTACAACTAAATGTTTCATTTCCAATTAGAATAACAATTGCCTAAATCTATGCTGTAATAAAATATCTTTATGCATGCAGTAAAGTGGTAATATTTATTTACCACTGAATTTTACCGGGTAACTTTGACAATACAGGAGTTCTCAATATATGAGTTCACAATGTTTGAAAAAAACACACAGAAATAAACCATTCCTAAGCCTTGATCTTGGGCCAGGAACTCTTTTAGGCTCTATTATCTGATTTAATAGCCACAGTACTGTCCTTAAGTATTACTTCCCTAAGGCTCAGAAAGTTTAAACACCTCACCCAAGGTTACACCATTAACTGGTGACAGAATTACATTGAACTCTTGAGATGTCTTATTCTAAATCCAGCCTTTTTTAAATAAGAAAATTTTGCTCCAGATTAAAATAGTGTCTTATGAGATGAAGAGTTAAATCTCCATGAGACTGTTTAATATTATCTGGAAACTATTTTTAAAGGTAAACTAGTACATATTATTGAATAAAAACGACATATACCCTGGGGTGGCATGGAATAGACACTCTCCTCTAAGTGATTATGTAAAATGGTTCATGCAGAGTAAACAAATTCTTCAAAGCAATCATTCTCAGGGTTCTCCCAAACTCATCATCTTACAGTTGCCAAGTCCACATTTAAAGAACATGTTACATTAAGGATGGTGAACTCCCAACCTGCCTTTCCTTTTCTCTTGAAAATCAAGTTGGCTTTTGTGTCGACAAGTACTTTGTACACTGTCAGGAGGAGCGATTAAATATGTGGTACAGAAATCAAATGTCCTTTTCTGGACATCCCAGCAAAGAATTAGAGAGTAGGGCAAGCTGGAAACATCTGTGCTTTTGTCAGGACATGTCAGCCCACTCAGAGAGCAAACGACCAAGTTCAATGTGTGTGCTGAGTGTGTCCATGAGAACTGACACTCAGCCTGAGCTATATTTATAAGCTGTCCTGCACATTCAATTTATTGTGTCTTCCGCATCTCCCTCTGTCAGCCTGCACGATGACCTTAAGTATAGACCTACAGCAATAATAATATCTATCTCTGAAATGTTTGCATGAAACACCATTATACTTCTAAACAAACGAAAAAAAATAACCACCTTGGTAGAAAAATGGAATAATAATAGAGCTGCAGGAGGTTTATCTTATGATTTTCAAGGGAATTGACAACTTGAGTAATTCAGAATTCTAAATTTAAAATGTCTCTTATGCTAGCAAATTAACAAGGGCCACTCTCCTGAGAAATCTGGAAGAGACAGCAGACATTTCCTTGATGTACGTTATTGACTATAACAAACTGTACTGACCTTTGCACAATAAAAGTCATCAATATTTCTGAAAGGAAAAAGTGATGGGAATGGAATGAATGAGAACTTGGGCTCTTGTCATATAAATCTGGCTTCAAATTCTGGCTTTGCCAATTACAAGCTATATAAACTTGGATAAAGTGTTTCAAAGCCTCCACTCTATATCTCTAAAACAAGGATAATAAATAAGTATAATAAATAATGTCTATGACATGCGTAAAGTTCTTAAAAGCCTAGATGATTAGAATAGACTTGACACTAAGTTTTTCATAGGGTATTCAAAAAGAAAGTTTTCACTAAATGTTGATTCACATGATTTGTACTAGTTAGTTCAGAGCTTCATTATCTCTCTCGGGGAGCTGCCACCTTCAGTCTGGTCATCCTAAACTTTTGGCCATGCATGTGTGATTGTTTAATTCTCCTTTTTATTCACCTACTAGAGGCCTGGTGCATGAAAATTTGTGCACTGGGGGGGGGGGGTTCCCTCAGCCCACCCTGCCCCCTCTCGCAGTCTGGGAGCCCTCAGGGGATGTCCTACAGACAACTTAGGTTGCAGTCTAGCCTCCCTCTGTGGGAGGTGACTGGCTGATCAGGGGAAGGCACCACCCACATCACCCCGCTGCTGCCTCCACTTCTGCTGCCTCCAGCCACTGGGGCTCACGGTTGCCTGAGCCCACGGCTGCCTGAGACCCGGGCCTCACAGCCACCACCATGGCTGCCTGCCTTCGGCCCTCACAGCCACTGTAGCTTTGTCGGGAAGAAAGTCTGGAAAGACGTTCAGAAGACATTTGCTCTAATTAGCATATTACCCTTTTATTAGTATAGATTACAATTACCCACTATTTCCACAAAGTGTTTCTCAAACTCTAGGTCATGACCCACGAAGGGGTCATCAAACCAATTTAGTAATGAGTCTGGATAAGACTTAAGGAAAGACGAATAGATTGAAATGGAATCAAATTAGAATTAAAATGGCGTTAAATGGAATAGGAAGGAATGGAATAGACCAGGCTATCACATCACATCATATAGAGTAAGGGTAAACATTATTTTTGAAAACTCTTATGACAGTTACTGTGTGAGGGGTTGGGGTGGGGAGAGGAGGTGGGGTGGAGGGTGTGCATGCTAGATTGTAATGTAAAATACAAAATCATTTGAGAAGCACTGGGCAGGATGACACCCACATTTTGGATCTCTACTACCCACATGGCCACTAGGCTAGGTCCCTCTATGTTGATGATCCAGTGAATGGGAAGTAAACACCATGCATTTTGCCTCCCTTTCACTTTGGAAGTAGAATAAGTAATTTAGTGTTATGGCAACTGGAGTATAATAAGACTCTGATTGTATAAGTAGGTGAATTTATGACCTAAACTTACTGGTTCATTAATGGACATGTATGTAATTTAGACTTCAAATGGTAAGAGTACCATATTCTGCCCCATCCCATACCCAACCCCACCAAAATCAATGAATACATACATACATAAATACTTTAATCATTGCTGAATATATTATGCACCAGGAATAGCACAAAAATGGTAGCTTAAAATGTCTATTGCCTGGAATTTTTCATAAATATTTAGAATAATGATAGTGCATTCTTTGGATAAAAATGTTTCTCTATAAAGATGCATTTTCAAAGGAAGACATTTCTGACACAAATCCATACATCCACCTTGTAAATAAACTATGAAGTCATGATAACAAAGAATGTAAACAGGGCATCCAGTATAAAAATATAACCTCCCTGAGCAAACTGAGAAATCTCCATTTTAGTTTTAGATAACCATGGTGAGAGTGGTCTTTAGGGAAGGAGGAGAAGAATGAGGATCAAATATGTGAAAGTTAATGTGCATGTCCCTCCCCACATCACAGTCTTATTAGTTTCAAAGATACTCATTGTCTTTCCTTCTCTGTAATTTCAGAGAAATTGGGGTAACTTTGAGAATTATTCATAATACAAACTGTCCTAAATCAGGCCCTAAACTAAGAATCTGTAACTGCCTTAATTCTGATTATTGGGAGAGAACTCAGCTGCAAAATCAGACTCATGTAAATGTTTGCAGTATTTTCTTTTCCCCTTTGAAGAAAAACTGCACTGAAAACAACAAAAAGTGAATTTGATTGCTTATCCATCACCTTTAAACCTGAGCTTACAAATCACGTTTATAATCGATAAGCATGTTCATTATAACACTGTACAGCAGTTAAGAGCCAATGATATTAGAAGTAGGTACATCTGAAGCCATAAGTCTGAGTTAAATGCCAACTCAACTATTTTCTTGCTTTGTGAGTCTGGGGTATTAGTTAGGCCTTCTGTGCCTCAGTGACCTCATGGGGAAAATTAGAAAAATAGTATCTACTTTATAGGGTAGAAGTTATGCTTAAATAAGGTAATATATGTAGAACATTTTAAGTGTGTAATAATGGGTATCTATTAAGGATGAGAATAGCCATAAACAAGTCCTAGAAACCAACATGTTGGTAAAATGCCAGGATTATATACTTGGCCTTCCATAAAATAAATTATATTAGGAAACCATTTAAACATTAACATTCAAAATTATGATGTATCATTTTAATGTAATTCCAATATGAGCTTATGTATAATGGATAATCATTCATGGCTAAATGCTGAACTGAGCCCATTATAAAAATGCTTTTATTTTGCCCATCTCTTCTGAGTTCCAAGTAGGGAAGAAATGAGGAAGAAAGAGAATGGGTAGGTAATTTGATTTTATAAATGAGAGAGAGAGAGAGATTGTGCTATTATGACAATGAAGAGTTTCTTACACAGAAAGAAATAAAACTACTTCATTGTGTCCTGGTTGGTATATGTAAGTGTATAGAACATAGGTCAGCACAACAAAGGGTCCTGTGTTTGATTCCCAGTTAAGGGCATGTACCTGGATTGGAGATTTGATCCCTGGACCTGGTCAGGGTGTGTGCAGGAGGCAACCAATTGATGTGTCTCTCTCATAATAATGTTTCTCTCTCGCTCTCTCTCTCTTTCTTCCTCTGTCCCTCCCTCCCCTCCATTCTCTCTAAAAATCAATGGGAAAATATCCTTGGGTGAGGAAAAAATATCCTTCCATTCTCTCTAAAAATCAATGGGAAAAAAGATCCTTAACAACAACTACAAGGAAACATACCAAAACAAAACAAAACAAAAATAACCTACAAAACAAAACATACAAACAAACAAACAAATGAACAAAAAAAAACAACAGTTCATTGAAAAATTCATATACATATTTCAAGATTATTTTTGTGGGGTTAAATTTCTGTTCTTTTCCTACAACCATCCATTTACAAACCCAAAGTATGTCTCATTCATCTCTATATCGCCAAGGTCTCCATGCAGCCTGGCAGAGGCTGGCACGCATTGCACTTATGATAAATGATACTGATATAGGATTTACACAAATAATTAAGCAAGGGTTTACTGCGTAGCGATCTGCATACCTCATGGTTAGTGAGCAAATGATGGGTAAATTATTGCTCTCATTTTAATTTTATTTCCCCCAATTACCACTTAGACTTTAGTGAGAATTAAGTTTAAATGAGTATGTTCTTCTCCTAGCCTGTTTAAATCTTAGACCTAAAAGCCTTTTTCCACCTTTAAAAAATAAAATCAATTTTGAAAGAAGTAATCAGGTTTTAAATTTTGTTTAGTTCATAGAGGGATACTCATGTCAAACTGAATTATACCATGCATGTAGCAAAAATTATTCTCGTCATGAAAAATTTACATGCAATAATAGAATCTCTCTTCAAAAAACTTAAAATCCCAATCAACATACACATAACAAGAAATTTTAGTAAAATGACAAGATAGAATATGATCAAGTGCCAATTTGGATAATTTAGCTAGCAGATTGCCTTAATTAATAATGAATACTATTTATTAAGCACCTATCATTATTATTGATACTTAAAATAACCAGTTAGCAGGCTTCTCCCCAATTTAGAGAGAGCAGACTCAGGCTCGGAAACTTTGCTTTAACTTACTTCAGGTCACATAACTAGTGAGAGGCAAATTCTAGATTCAATCCTAGGTTTGTCAGCCTACAAAGTTTGATTTCTTTTTACTACACTATTGGAATGAACTTGAAAAAATAAAGATTGATATTGAAGAGATAGCTATAGGTAGGGATTGGGGGGGAAATAAAGTCATGAATTGAAGGGGTTTTAACTTTTGTAGAAGTCCAAAATACATTACCTTCTCCAAGCAAGCCTGACCATTTCCTATGACTGACTGAGTTTCATTTTATTTCATTTTTAAGAAGAAAAGAAAGCAGGCTGGAGAAGATAAATGACCCAAGTGCAGAACTAGCCATTGAACAAAAGCTTAACACAGTGCATCTTTACACTTGGTACAAGACTTGGCAAATGTAGGCACTTCATAAACATTCCTGGAATACACAACAGTAGTAACACATACATTGACACATACTATGTACCAGGCACTGGCTAAATATTCTGCATGTTATTAACTGACAGTTTCTCATGAGAGGCCGATACTGTTTCCATCTCCATTCTCCCTGAGAGAGGAGGAAGTTGATACTCAGAAGGTGCACGCTGCATGTTCATGTCCCAAGTTCATAGGGAACCTGGCCTGACCCAGGAATTCTAGCTTCAGACTCCCAGATCCTGCTCACAAGGGTTCACTGAAGTAATGGAATAAACAGGGCTTTCTTAACTTATTCCAATTACAGTTGACTTTGGTAGATAGGGGTAATGAACCTCACAGGGATAATACATGAATAACCTATGTCTGCCCTCTGCATACACGGATTCCCAACCGTGAATTACAAACACAGTTGGCCCTTGAACAACATCAGTTTGAACTTTGCAAATTCACTTATACATGGATTCCTCTCCCCAGCCAATACATTAGAAAACTTTTTGGAGGTTTTCAGCAATGTGAAACAACTGGTAGATGAACCGTGTAGCCTGGACACATTAAAGCAGAAGAGGCAGCTTCCGCCAGCCAAGAGGCAGCAGATGAGGTCCCAGACCCTGCTCAGCAAATCATTGAGGGGGAAGGACATCTGCCCGAACAGGTGTCTAATCCAGATGAGAGTTCCTAATCTGGAAAGAAAAAGGTAGCAATGTCATGATGCATAAAACATATGTAGATACTATTGTATCACTTACTTGCATATGGTATGCACCAATCTATTATTAAAAAGTAAAAATTTATCAAAACTGATGCCCTCAAACCCTTTCAGATCACACACATTGTCGTTCCCAGTCCAGATAAATGTAAGCAAATGTAAAGATGCAGCATTAAGTCATCAGAGCCTAAAATGACCCGTAGTACATCCTGAGCGAAGTAATTTCGTAGCCACCTCCCATTGCTATTACAGTGAGCTCAAGTGCAGCGACTATCTGCTTAAAATGCCATGCCATTCTAAATATCTCCCTAGGAGCAGTTGCCTTTCTACTAAATCGTGTAGCACAGTAAAATGTGACTTCACCTGCTTTTAGTGGATTTTTTCACCGTGTCTAGTGCAATACCATCAACTGCGCATAACACCAGGGGACCCACATAGAGTGCCACTGGGGATGTTGAGGTGCTCCAAGAAGCAGAGGAAAGTCATGGCATGGCAAGACAATGTGGAACTACTTGTTATGTGCAATAGACTGAGGTCAGCAGCTGCAGTCGCCCACCTGATCCAGGTACATGAATGCAGCGGAAGGACCACTGTAAGCAAAGGAAAAGGGAAGCCATGGAGCCCCTGCTGCAGCCACGCCAGCAGGTGTGCTAACCGTGCACATGTTGTGAAATACGTTTTCATCTCACACTGAATGTGCAGCTTTTGTGTGGTTGCAGGATCGCTCTAAGAAAGGCATACCTTTAGACTCTAATGTGATGAGAGAGAAAAAAAAAAAAAAAAAAAAAAAACAGAAGCAAAGTCATTGTGTGACAACTTAAAGCCAAAGGAAGGTGAAGGGTCTAAAGCTGGAGAATTTAATGCCAGCAAAAGACAGTTTGATAATTTTAGAAAGAGTTTTGCCTTAAAAAGTGTCAAGATAACAGGAAAAGTAGCCCCGGCCATCCAAGAAGCAGCAGACGAGTTCCCAGACACCATTGAGAAAATCATTGAGGAGAAAATATATCTGCCTGAACAGGCTTTTAATGCAGGCAAAAGTGTTCTATTCTAGAAAAAAAAAAAAAGAAAGCCACAAAGAACATTTCTTAAAAAGAGAAGCCAGCACCAGGATTTAAGGCTGAAAGGGCCACAGCATTGCTACAGTTTTACGCAAATGCAAGAGGGTTTATGATCAGGACTGCCCTCATCTATGAAGTTGCTAACCCCCAGCCCTGAAGGCAAAAGATAAATACCAGCTGGCAGTCTGCTGACTGTACAACAAAAAAGGCCTGGGCCACTGAACCCTTCCTCTGGGTTGGTTCCATCATTGCTTTGTCCCTGATGTCAGGAAGTAGCTTGCCTGTAAGGGACTCCCTTTTAAAATTCTTCTGATACTGGACCATGACCTGGCCAGGTTATCTACTTGCCCCCAAACACAATGTCTCTAAGTCAGCCTCTAGATCAGGCGGTCACAAGAACCTTTAAGGCTCAATACTCAGTGTATCTATGGAAAGAAACGTCAACACTGTGGAAGAGAATCCCCACAGAGAGAAAGCCATAGAAGTCGGGAAGGATGATACTACTGAAGATGCCATGCCAACATTGTTTTAGAAAAGGCCAGGAAAAAATACCTTTCTTCTGGAGAAAATTGTGTCCAGGTATTGTGCAGAGCCAAGCAAAGACACGGTAAAAGAGATTGTGAATATGGCAAAAAATAAATAAAATAAATGGTGGAGTAAAGGGTTTTAAGGTATGGAACTTGGATACATTGAGGAGCTAATAGATACCACCCCAGAAGCATAAACAGAAGAGGACTTGATGAAGAGTGTTTCCAAACAAGGGCAAATGAAGAGCAAGATGACATAGAAGAAGCAGAACCAGAACACAAATCAACATGGGACAATCCGGCAGAAGAGTTCCGGTTACTCCAGACTGCTGTGGACTTCTCTTAGGACATAAACCCTTCCATGATACTGGCACAGAAACTAAAGCAAATGCTGGAAGGAGGACTGGTACTGTGAAGAAACATGTTTAGAGAAAAAAAAAAGAAAAAGAAAAAGCCAGACAGAAATTACAGTGTCTTTTGTAAAGTTACATTGAGTATGCCTGCCTCTCCTGCCCCCTTCCACGGCTCAGCCTCCTCCCTGAGACAGCAAGACCAGTCCTACCCTCTCTTCCTCCTCAGCCTCAATGTGAACATGAGGATGAGACTTTTATGATGATCCACTTCCACTTAATGAATAGTAAATAATCACCACACTGTAATAAATTTATTTGTTACGTGTGTGTCTTCACCTGAAAATCTAATAACTGTGTGGCAAGAACTGGATGAGACATTTTTGTGTTATCACCACTACTACCACCACCACCACCATCATCATCATCATCATCATCATCATCATCACCATCATCATCACGTAAGTATTCATCGTGTAGAACATCATGTGGAAGTGGATGGCCTATCCTCACATAGGTATAGAGTGGGTAATATTTAACATAAAATTATGAATGTGTTCAATTTCTAACTACTTTATAACTTTGTTTTCAAAGAATGACATTACAGAATGCCTCTCTGTCTCTCCTAATTGGAGAAACTGCTTATCAGTTTATCATCACAGATTAGTATTTTTTAATATAACAATGTTTCAATACACTAGTATGAATATGACTGTAATACTACCTGCCTTAAAATTACATAATGATTTATTCATTAGTGTGTAGGCTAAGCAATTATATCTATTACATTTGGTCAACTTAAAGCAATATATTTCTGTTTCTTAACTTTAATAATGTGTGAATCATTATACCTGTAAATAAAAATAAATTTCATTTCCACCTTAACTTTTCACCTTTGATCTCTAGTGCTAGCAATACACATAACAGATAATGAGGTAAATAATAGAAGACAATATTGACATAAATACTGACAGACAGACAAGTCATTTTGTAAACAGACAGTGTAATCTCAGTGTCAACAAACACAACACAGTGCTGCAAGTGTATTTTCAGTTCCTTATCATTTTCCTAATGACACTGCCTTTTCTTTAGCTTACATTTTTTTTTTAATTTTTTAAAATATATTTTTATTGATTTTAGAGAGGACGGGAGAGGGAGAGAGAGAGAGAGAGAGAGAGAAGAGAGAGAGAGAAACATCAAAGATGAGAGAGAATCATTGATTGGCTGCCTCCTGCACACCCCTAAGTGGGGATCAAGCCCGCAACCCAGGCATGTGCCCTCTACCGGAATCAAACCTCAGACCCTTCAGTCCACAGTCTGACGCTCTATCCACTAAGCCAAACCAGCTGGGGCTCTTTAGCTTACTTTTTATTGTAACAATACAGTATGTGATACATAGAACATTCAAAATAAGTGTTAGTCAACTGTTTATATTATCCGTAACACTTCTGATCAATAGCAGGCTATCTATAATAATAAAAGTATAATATGCAAATCGACCGAAAGACCAAACAGCAGAATGGCCGTCCAGACAATCTTCCAGATGACCATGCTATGACACCCACTGGCGCCAGGCCAGCCAAGGCGGGTGCATTGCAATTGGTCGGGGGCCAGGCCATCGCCCATGATCACCCTGCAGAGGGAGGCCCAGGCCACTGACTGGTGGAGCGGTCAATCAAATGGGGGGCTCCATGATCACCCCAAAGAGGGAGGCCCAGGCCACCGACCAGTGGGCTCTCGTGAGTAGATGGGGCCTCCTCTGCAGGGGCGATCCATCATGGAGCCCAGGCTGGGTGGGCAGGGCCTACCTCTTCGGGGTGATCAACTGTGGGGCTCCCAGACTGTGAGAGGGCACAGCCAGGCTGAGGGACCCCCTCCCCCAAGTGCATGAATTTCATGCACCGAGCCTCTAGTTAGTAAAAAGTGTTTTGAGAGTCAAAAGTTACACCTGGCTTTTTTACTGTGCTGGGTGTCAGTGCCCCTAATGCCCACATTTTTCAAGGGTCAACTGTACTTATATCACAAATTTTTGCTTTTAAAAATTTATTATCAAGACATAAATGAAGTGGAAACAAAGAAAAGGATTTGACTGAATCATAAGAATGAGAACCACGGATCCTGGCAGACCTGAAGGTTCCTCTTTGCTCTTTAAGCACCATGCTGGGAGGCTGTTAGGAAAAGGGGGAAATAGGCTTCACTCATCAGCACACACATATTACAGGAAGCCTTTCCCATAAAAACAGCTGTGCTGGAATATATAATAAAAATATTACTGTGTAAAGTCCATTTCTCCAGAAATCATAAAAGTGACTTCCAAGAAGCTTAATTTATTGACAGCTATTATTATGTAAGGAGGGTGTGAAAGGGAAAGCAAAACTTTGAGTTAATGGAAGAGAGACATAAGAAAGAAATACAGGTAATGAGAATCATATCAAAAGAATCCAATGGCCTGAATTATAATTAAATGAAATGATGACCAACTAATACTCATTAACAAAATTAAGATCTACCTTAAAAGAGGGTCTCCAGTATTTTGGTGAAGAAGACAAACTGCTTTTTAATTCATGAATAATAATATAATTGATTAAATAATAGCATTTGTGACACTGTACTAAGCATTTGTTCACACTGTGTCATTTAATTTTATCAGTGTTGAGGTATCAATGTGTGCATTGTATAAACAATGGGACTAACATAAGGAAATGAAGAACTTGACCTATTCCAGCAGCATCCTGTAGTTTTCATTTGTAGTACTTTTCTAATCGTTAAGATTTACTTGCATAATTATTTGTTTAAAGTCTTTATTCGTTTTTATACTATATGTTTCATGGGAAGAGGACAGGTGAATTTTATTTCTCTCTATATAAACAGTGTCTGGATTATTAGGGTTCTCAGGAAATAGGTATTGATTCACTAAATGAATAAAAGAGGTGAAGCAGGAGTTCCAAAATCTGTAAGCATAAAACATTCAGTAGAACTAAAGCACAAAGGTGATTTATCTCTGACTCTATCTCTATCTTTATCTCTATCTCTATATCACCTCATTTAGGGTTGGGAGGATAAGGAAGTTAGGCAAAGATTGGAGAGACTATAATAGCTGAGCTGAGTCCTGACGGACAAAATAAAATTCATATGAGGTACAGTCTAGACCACAATCTAACTAAGGAAGCAAGAAATAAAATATTAATAAAAAAGGTTGATTTGGATAAGCAGACTGTAAATACTGTAAGCGGGGGGGGGGGCAATAAATAACACAAAGCTACTTGTAAGAAGTAGCCTTTCATCTGGGTTTTGAACTATGTATGATGTTTGACTAGACAGAGGACAGAGGCAAATGATGTTCTCTTTAATTATCTCCTGTAATTCCAATCATCTTTCACCATGCTCTCAATAAGTACGTAATTACACATTAAATATCTCTACACCCTCCTGCACTTTAAATGAATGAGAGAAGGGGCCAAGTATGTTTTATTGTCATTCGCATTGTTGCTGTTACCCACATAGCCCTTGTCAAAGTGTGCATGCTTAGTAAATACTTGTGAAATAGTTGAAAGATTACATTATTGAATTGATTTGCTAAAGATGGTAGAAATATAACATGTTTTATAACATACTCATGGTTGGGTGATGTGATAATACTATATAGGTTAAAATAAAATGTGGGGGAGCAGCAGGAATTAAGAAAGGATTAATGAGAAGGGGAGATCAGATTACTGTTTGCAGATGAGGCTAACTTTAGATATTGTTGAGAATTTTTTAGTATGAAAGTGATGTGATTTTTTTTTAAAGTTGTGTAAAGGGTTTAGTCAGGTCCCTTGCCAAAGGAATGAAAGACGTGGGTGTCTTTTTTTTTTTTTTTTTTTTAATATATTCTTGTTGATTTCAGAGAGGAAGGGGGAGGGAGAGAGAGATAGAAGCATCAATAATGAGAGAGAACCACTGATTTGGCTGCCTCCTGCACTCCCCACACTGGGGAATGAGCCAGCAACCCGGGCATGCACCATGATCAGGAATCAAACTGTGACCCCCTGGTTCATAGGTCGATGCTCAACCACTGAGCCATGCCTGCGGGCCTGTGAAAGATCTTGATGGCTGTTGTCTCCCTCAGCAGAACTGGGAAGGGAGGAAGCCTATTCTACAGTGTTTGCAGTGAGGGTGGGGAGGGAGGAAAGGAAAGGCTCTCAGGGATCCAACTGTTTGTGACTGGGTGGCACAGATATGGCTCAGTAAGCAGGAATAGCTACATAAATTGCTGGGCTCACTGCAAACCAAATTGCCGGATCCCTTGTTTAAAAAATATATTCATCATTTCAAGATAGTGTCAGCAGAACATTACAATAAGTGTGTTCCTTTCTAAGCTTGGGCACGGCTGCCACTCAGGAAGCTGGTTCTATTGGCAAATATCCCATGTTAAGGAAAATGGGAAGAAGAAATAAAGGAACAAAGAGAGAGAGAGAAGAGAGAGAGAGAGAGAGAGAGAGAGAGAGAGAGAGAGAGAGAGAGAGAGAGAAGGTTTAGAGATTTTATTTGACCATATACTCAAATTGTGTGACAAAGATACACATACAGATTAATTTATGTGACCTGTCATACCTTTCAAGTTCCACTAATAATGCTAAGAGGTTAGTTCTGTCTTCTACACACATTAGTTTGTTGTTCTTTTGAGAAGGGAGCTATACAACATGTTTGCACTATTGTATCAGAAGGCTACCTCTATAGCGGCAACTGGCCTCCTTTCTCACTATTGAATATTGCCCAGCTGAGAACCACAGTGGCCATGTATTTAGATATAAAACTGAAAACAACAAATAACAAGAAAAACAAACTAACAAAAACCCATAGACACAGAGGACAGTATGGTAGTTACCAGAGGAAACGGGGTCCAGGGGATTGTAACATGTAAAGGGGGTCAAATATATGGTGAGGGAATGAGATTTGACTTTGGGTGGTAAACACACAATGCAATATACATACAGAACACACATCAGAGAAGTAAGACATATAATTTCATTAGCCAATGTCACCCCAATAAATTTTATCTTTTAAAGAATTAAAAAAAATATTTTAAAACTCATTTACTTGCCTTTAAATTTTCATTTTATCTTAATGATTGATTCATTGATTGACTGAAATTTTAAAAGGCCCAGAAAGAGTTGTTAGGGTTGATAATCACTATTAGGTAAAAAAAAAAGAACTTGGGTATTTTGGCTTCTTTTAAATGGAGCTCAATAATTTAGTTCATGGTTGTTTCTATTCTAGGAATTCATAAAGCCAATCTCATCCTTGAATTCAACCTCATTATAAGGCATATGTTTATAAAAAAGCAGCATTTCCAATCTTCCATCTCAATGATAAAGTAATAATTATAATTCTTCTAGCAAAGCAAGCATTCAGGCCCAATTAATAATTTTTATTTCTGTTCAGGAATTCAGCAAGAAATAAATTATTTAAAGAGCTGGCTAGCACGAAAGAGAGAAATGTTGGTGTTCTGGATGGTATGGAAGAAATAACAATTCATGGTTAGGGAGCCTCTTAGTTTCTCTTCAAAGGGACAATGTCATGGTTGTGTGGGACATCCACTGACATGGGATGAAAAGGAAGGAAGACACATGAGTTTATTGAAATCATCTATACATATAAAAGGCTAAGTGACCAGCCGACCAGCCGGTAGGTATGATGTGTACTGGCCAAGGGACAGCAACTTCACAGAGTGCCCTCTCAAACTCTGGGACCCCTCAGGGGATGTTGGACTGCCAGTTTCGGCCTGATCCCCGCAGGCCAGGCTGAGGGACCCCACCTGCCAGAGGGACCTCGCTCACTCCACCAACGCCCTTTGAGCCCAGCACCACCCCAGGTGTGGCCAGCTGGGGAGGAACAGTAGGAGTTTGGCTCGAGGGTGTGTCCGGCCCATCGCACCCAGTCCCACCCCACTGGCCACCTTCTAATTAATTTCCTTTCAATGTGTATGAATCCGTGCAATAGGCCTCTAGTCTATATATAAAAAGCCTAAGCGACTGTTATGACACAACAACAGGCACAACCAGAATGACTGGAATGACTGGTCGCTATGACATGCACTGACCACCAGGGGGCAGATGCTCAATGCAGGAGATTTCCCCAGCCCGCAGGCCCCAGTCTTCGATGGAGCCTGCCAGCCAACCTCCTGGTTCCTCCCCTCGGCTGGCAGGCCTTGATCACCTGATCAGGGCTCAGCCCCAGGGCTGGGACAGGAACTGGGGGTGGGTGGCGGCAGACACAGGCAGCAAAGGAAGGGGGAGGCGGGGAGGCAGGACACCATGTGGTGGTGGCGTGCAGGTGGCAAGAAAAGGAGGAGATGGGGAGGCAGGGAACCTGATAGGCCCTGTTAGCTGGCCAGGCCTAGGGATCCCACCCATGCACCAATTTCATGCACCGGGCCTCTAGTCATATTATAACCTCCCAGGAGTCCTGAGCCCTAATGTCCAATCACTTTCCAACTCCTTTTGCCCTCCTCAGATGTCTCATGGCATATGCAATTTAAATAAGGTTTGCTGTTTTTAGAAAGTAAAGAAGAAAAAAAAAATGTCCTTCTATGTCACAGGCACTGAGGCAAGGACTATGGTGTTTGTGTAAACATATCTGAACTACAAAATCAAAGATTTTTACTTCCGCTGCAACTACTGGGCAGACTGCCCACTTTGCCCTAAAATTGCAGGAATTAAAAAATGTGATGCATTTACTATCAAAGGGCTAAAACAGAGAGGGAGTCTCTGGTGGTTTTGTGGTCTGGGCACTGGGCTTGTGTGCTGACAACCTGTCAGTGCCCCATTCCTTTCTCAACCTTAATTAGAATTCTCAATGCAGAGGCTGTTGTCTGTGCCACTCTTCATGCTATAGCCTCCAGACCTGGAGAAAACATGGCTAACAGCATCCTCATGAAATGACTCATTACACCTCCCTGCTGTTAGCTACCAGCACGGCAGTATTCGCACCCATCTCCACGCCAGGTCATATTTTCCACTCTCCCCACTGTCCCACGACACATTGAAGCAGATGGTGCAAGTGCCCAAACCTTGCTAAAGAGAACATTTTCTTGACACATCAAGACAGACGCATGCCCTCAAGTGGAACTGTTAAGGGATCGTAAAAAGCTAGTAGAACTCCAGGGCAGGAGGAAGAGGGAAACTGAGACAAGAAAATTAAACAAGGCCAAGCATGCAGCCAGGTTGCTGCAAAGCTTAAGAACAAATGGCTCTGCTCACTAACCAAAGAAGGCAGGAAAGAAAGGGGAGTTTTGATGCCTCTTCTCCCTAACCAGAGAACACACGCATAGCATAAGTCACCCTGGAACTGCCAAGGCAGGAAGGGGGTTGGAAAAAGGGACAGTTTCCATCTCACTGTTTAAACAGTGAAGCCAGCAGTCTAGGGGCTTGTCAAGGTAAAGTCGCCGGGTACTTCTCATAAATTCCAGGAAAGCCATAACAAAGTAAAAGGAAGACCTTAAGAGTTAATCTGTTCCCAGATAGTCAGCAGAGAGATTCTGAACCTGTAGACAGAAGTGTGTGTAACCCCTTGAACCCCCACCGCACTCACTTCTCAGGCTAGCCGGGAAGCCCATCTGTGCTCTAGGCCGGATGTAGTTGAACAGATTTGCTAGCCTTGATTTTTTAATACATTTACTTCCTTTACTTTTTAACAATTTTTTTTTTTTATTTATTTATTTTTTTTTTACTACATTGCAATGGTCCAAGTCACTCATTTGGATTCCTTCCCATAAGACTGAGAACCGAAAGGACAATCTTGTCCCTTCAACTCAGAGGTCTGTCTGAGAACACCCTTTCTGGTGTTTGAGGTGCCTGTAATAGAACTATGCCAAGGCCTGAATCAAGGCAATTTGTTCAGTTCTGCTAGTCCAATTCTCCGAGTGCTGGAGGTTTTGAAAAATCTTGTCCCATAGGAACACTAATGCCATGTCAACAAAAAGAAAGACAGCAAGAAATGTCACTGGCTGAGCCTCTCCTGAGTGTTCTTCCTAGTTAGAGTCTTTGTTTCTAGTGGCCTCAGGGTAAAACAGGGAACACCTGAATTCAAAGTAACTTGAAAATTTACCACCCAACCACCATTCATTTGGGGCTCATATGTGCTTGCTCTTTTTGAGGACAGAAAATGTGGCTTGGGGACCAGCTGGAAGGGAAACTATACAAGTAACTTAAAAGACTTGATACCAAGCTTCCTACAATCTAAAGTAACTACAATCTAAAGAACAATGTGAAGAAAGGCAGTTGTGTTTGTTCTGAGAATGCATCCATGTTCTGAGCTCCAGGGATACTGCTTCCTGGAATTCTCGGAGCCACATCACGTGTTAGGATGTTATGATACTATTTGAGACATCTGAAAATAAACTATTTACTATTTTTCAATGAGCTATTAGTCAAGGTTGCAAGAAAGCAAATAACAAACAAGGTCCTATAACAAATAACAAACAAGGCAGGCTAGCGTGTGAGGTATGAGCCAAGGCTTTGGGTTGGATAACATATTGTTAATGACTTCATGAGCTTGAGGAAAGGCTTAACCTTTATGAGAACAATCATAGTATCAATCTTCAGAGTTGGTGGGTAGACAATATAACATGCACAATGCTTAGGGCAATACCTGCCACAGAATAAGGCTTCTGTAAGTGCAAAGCAGCATTAAATATGATCATGTAAGGGCAGGGGAATGGAGAGAGAGGAGAAAGAGGAAGGGTAAATGCAATAAACAAATAAGTAAATAAGTAAATAAATAAAATCAAAGCAGAACAAAATATAGGTGGATATTTAATTAACCTCAGGAAGGAAAAAACAAAAACACTGCCTAAGCTTTAAAATAACGAAAGAAATCACAAAAGACTTTTAAAAAAATAATCAATAGAAGTATCTGTGTAAAAATAAAAATAATGTCTGCATGTAAAAACAAACCATATACAGAATTAAAAGGCCAATTTCAATTATTGGTACCAATTATTTGGAGAAGAAGAAGGGAAAGTGATCAGAACCAGAGAGTGTCCTATTTCTTTTGTCATGCTCCTTTGCATTTGTTTGGAAATTGGAACCACAGTCATGAAAAATAATTTGCAATTACAGAACAGCATTAATAGGTGCAAATATGGGAGGGAATTAATTATGCATGTAAACCTGACTGGATATTGGTAAAGAATAACAACACCACACTGGGTAGGACAGCGCTGGGTGGTTTCCTAGAGCTAAATGCATCCCATTATGGCATCCGGTAAAGTGGCAGGACTTCTCTAGGTTCTTTGCTGGTTCTTGTAAGTTCTTAATCCATACACACTGCACTCAATTCCTTGTTTGTCCCACCTGACTGGGTTTTATGAAGTCATATCAAGGTCTTATATTTGGAGTTCTTTCTCCTCTCTTTTATTCAGACGTTGATTGCCACTTTCCGAATGTTAGGAAGACAGCCTTACATTTTATGAAGATAGGAGCTTGAAAATGCCTAAGGTCCCAGTCCTATGTTTACACTTGCTCTCTTTTTATCTCACTTAGAGGCTGTATGTGTTAGAACACAAATGCGCAATCCCTCATGTCTCTAGGGCAAATCAATATTTTTGACAAGTGGACTGCTTTCATTAATACACTTCAAAAATGCCCCAATGCCTAATCTATCCTTTGTGCTTTTTAAACTATGTTTCTCAATTTATAGTTTGGTCTACCTGACAGTTCCTCATATATGGTAAATAATAGTCTTTGGGGTCCCTCCTGGAATTATATTAATATTTTGATACTCATGACTTTCCTCTTGCCTAGCTTTGAATTATAAAGCAAGTGCTCATATTTGGACAGATTTTATATTTTTAAAAATATATATCAATGTCTCAGCTTAATGAAGGGGATTTGTTGTTAATCACAGTCAGACTTTGCATTCTGCAGACTGTGAGCTGTATGGTTTCCATGGCAGCATTCCTCCCAGTGTGTATACTACAAATACAGTTTCAGGACAGGGATGTGCATGATCATGAACCTGCCCTGTGACTGATGTACTTGCTTGAGCTCAGCCTGCGAGTGAAGAGACATCATCTTAATCTTGAATTGAAAGCATTAATTATAGTTATAAGAAGTTGTCCATAACATAAGGATTGCACTGATAACACAAAAATTAGAAATTGGAACTACAGTCATGAAAAATTGATAAAACTAATAGTTATGTTTAAAAATCTGGACTAGTGTACAGGTAGATTAGTGGTGTTCAATGTTGGATGCCACTAGCATTTCCTGGGGAATTTTTAAAAACAATACCGATGTCCTGGTTGTAAAGAAATTCTAATGGGTGGCTAGTATTGAGAATCATTAACCTGGCATATGAAAGGAAAAGGGACAGTTTAACAAGGTACATGCTGTAGATCCTTCACACTCCGACTGAATCACCATGTACAAAGGGCTAGGATGAATCATGTGGCGAAAACCATGAAATTATTTTTGACTGAAAGGAAATTGCAATGGAAATGGTGAATTTGTTTCTTTGGGAACTGGATGAATTCTGGATCCAAATGGAATACTGGAAAAATCTTTCTATACAGCATTGCCTTGCTCACCGTATCAACACTTCATTCCCTGCTCAGTATCCCATATACTCGGAACACGTTTTCCTCTTCAGAATGAAGGAGCTCACTCTTAACTTCCCTTCAATTTACCTGGCAACAGATTATGGAATCTTTGGGGAACTCAAATTGGTACAGGTTGAGTTTTGGGGAAGATCAAAAGATGCTTCTTGGCTTCCTTCTTCCTCAAAGTAACAATAAATGCTCTCATCTGAAAGCTCTTTCCCTACTCACAATTCCTCCCCGGGGTATCTTGTCACTGGAACCTCACTGACTCAGAATAATTTGCTATGACATGTGGTGTAATGAGTTGGCCGTTAAGATGATAACCAGGGCATAAATACCTAATGAAATGAGAGCTGACTGTCTCCTTCATCCCCAGCCAGGCTTGTTGCCTCTCAGCCAAGAGAATATCCTAGAGGAAATGTCTTCTTCAAGAGTCCATGTTAATAAAGTTTTAAACTAAGAACTTTTTTTTTTTCATAGTCTCAAGAATTATGGCAACAAGCAAGAATGCTTGTTTTTGTTTGTTGGTTTGTTGGTTGTTCTGGTGTTCTACCAATGAAATACTCCTTAGCTATTTCCTTCAGGACTTGGCACTCTTAAGACTATCTCTCAAATTGGGCAACTGAAATAACCTCAAAGTTTAAATTCTGATAACTATCTATATAGCACATCCCGACAACCGAAAGCGAGGCTTCCCTCAGAAAGCTGAGGAAAGGGCAATGTCAACAAACCCACCATCAAAGAGCACTTCTCTTCCAGCCAGAAACTTTATCAAAGAATAAAAAAGACTTGTCTATTGATTGGTCCCTTCATTATTCACACCTCACTTGGGGCTCTGTCTGGGTCTGCTGTCTTCATCCAATTAGAGCTGCCTTTCCCCTGGCAGATTGGGGGTGACCAAAAATAAAATATTGAGGGAATTTACTTTTAAAAGTATGATCTTGTGCTACTTCTATGCTTCAACAGTAAGGCACCCAGGCATCAGAGGCTTTTATGATACAGTGTCTTTCAGAAGAAAGTGAATAAATTAGGCTCCCTGTGGTTAATGTAAAAATAAAAAGAGGACTTATTTGATTTCTAGGAAAATAAACAATGACCTAAAAAGGAAAGTCATAGAAGTTTTGTGTGTTTTTTTTTAAAAGAAAAAAGAATGCATTTGATTCAGGAGTCATAACTGATTATCAACCATTGGTTCAGTTGGAAAAGTCAATTATTTCTGTACATGTGAACATTTAGAGAGCTGTAAACTCGCCAGTTAGCATGTCACTGACTACTCTAGATTAAGTGGCATCTGCTACCGATTGCCAAAAGGAAAAGAGGAAGAATGATACACTGTATTTTATCCATGAACCATATTCCATGCACAACAGCTAGACCAGTGGTCGGCAAACTCATTAGTCAACAGAGCCAAATATCAACAGTACAACGACTGAAATTTCTTTTGAGAGCCAAATTTTTTAAACTTAAACTATATAGGTAGGTACATTGTTCTTAACTTAATTAGGGTACTCCTTCAATCACACTGTACGTGCACGCTCGCACGTGGTATTTTGTGGAAGAGCCACACTCAAGGGGCCAAAGAGCCGCATGTGGCTCATGAGCCTCGGTTTGCCGACCACTGAGCTAGACTGTGTGAGGATTTTGTAAGATTGTTCTCATATGTCTATTTTAGCATGGGGGAAATTGAGTCTCAGGGAGATGAATCAGCTTGCCCATGGTACATTTCCTGAACTCTTACTGTATGCCAGACTGGATACAGGATTCGGGTCAGAGAACTTCTATTATAAAGTGCCAGGGAGTCAACATTTTAAGTTTTGCAAACCATACTGTCTCTGTTCCAACTACTCAACTTCACAGTTATGCTGTAAAAGCAGTCACAGGCAATATGTAAAACAATGAGCATGGTCTTGTGCCAATAAAACTTTATTTACAAAAGCAGGCATCAGGCTGGATTGGCCCTGGGATTTATCAACCCCTGTACTAGCTGATAAGAATGGAATGTTGAGAAAGTCACCTCATTAATATGTCAAAGAGCCTCTCTAATTTTAAAGGGACTGGTTTTCCTTTATCTGTATTGGTTAGACAATGCTTCCTCTCCACCTATCCCCCAAAAAGTCAGATCTGAGATTTTTTTTTAAGCTTTAACTGAGCAAATTAAATATTTGTAAGATCTATCCATTTGCACCCTGGTTTTTAATTCATGTACCAATGGGACCCTGTAACTCATCCAATTTATGCCTTTTCACTTTGTTTCTTCCCACAGTTTCTGAATCCAAGAGCAAACATTCTCCTAGCTGATTTTCTATTAAACAGAGCCACGTTATTGCTCCTGGAAGGCACATTAGGTTGGGTTTATTAGACTTCTCTTCAGGGGACAGCGATCTCAGAACACACCAGAATTCATGAAGCTGATGTATTTGATTAACTAAATCATCCCTGCAACCCTTTGCCTGGATTATCATTTCACTGTCAACATTCTTCCAATCTTGATTTCAGCATTCTTGTACTTTAATTGCCCCCCTTTTCACTAAGGGACCCTTTGCAGAATATTCTGGTATCTCCTGGGATCTTCTTTGAATATTCATCCCTACTTCACATATTAAAACAAATAATTCATTATGAAACGAGTTCACTTTTTTTTTTTTTAAAAAAGTATGTTTTGGTTCTGTACAATATTTTATTTATACTTTCTTAAAAAGGGAATAAATAACCCAAAGGGATTTTAAAATATAGTTTCTATTATAACTATGATTTGTTATTTGTATAATACTTTAATTTCAGAAATAACTTAAAGAAATAGTTTTCTAATTTCACAACTTTCCCTGATAAAAAAAAAATTGCACATAATAACAATTAGAAGAAAGAAGAAATGATGTAGCTACCAGGTAGTAAAGACTTAGGTGCCACTGGTGATATTTAGAACCATAAATATATTGATTTTTTAAATATACAAACAAGAGAGGAAAACTAATGAGCAAAATACAATCACAGGTATCAGCTTGGATGCAGAGCTGTGAGGAGGCACAGAACAGATTGTCTGATAACCTCCCTCACTCACTTGCTTCTTCTATAAAACCAGTGCACAAATTTGTGCATGGGTGGGGTCCCTCTGGGTAGCCTGGAACTGAGCCGAAACCTGCAGTCCAATGTCGCCTGCAGCTCCTACCAGTCACTTCCGCTCATCCTGGCCCCACCATGCCTGCTGTGGCTTGCACCCAATCAGTCCTGATCGGGAGAGGTGAGCACTGCATGAGCCCTGCATCTGGCGCCCTCCCAAAGGAGTGGCCTTCAGGATGGAGCTGAAACTGGCTCTCTAATATCCCCTGAAGTGTCCCGGATTGCGAGAGGGTGCAGGCCAGGCTGAGGGACCCCACCAGTGCACAATCGAGCTAGGGAGGGACTGTAGGAAGGCTCCAGGGCATGTCTGGCCCATCTTGCTCTGTCCTGATCAGCCAGATCCCAGCAGCAAGCTAACCTACCGTTAAGAGCATCTGCCCCCTGGTGGTCAGTGCACATCATAGCGACTGGTCAACTGGTCGACTGTCTGCCCCCTGGTGGTCAGTGCACATCACAGCAAACAGTTGAGTAGCCTTAGCATATCATTAGCATATTACGCTTTGATTGGTTGTTGGGTTGTTCTGCTGTTCGGTCTATTTGCATATTACCCTTTTATTATATAGGATGATATCTAGAATGTGGCTTTCAATAGTAAATTTCTGTGTTTTTTCTTAATATATATGTTTTTATTGATTTCAGAAAGGAAGGGAGAGGAAGAGATAAAAAGAAACATCAATGAGGAGAGAGAATCATTGATCGGCTGCCTTCTGCATGCCCCCACCGGGGATAGAGCCCGCAACCTGGGCATATGCCCTTGATCGGAACCGAACCCGGGACTTTTCAGTCCACAGGCTGACACTCTGTCCACTGGGCCAC